>NW_006766892.1:859532-893064 GCF_000275845.1 Dichomitus squalens LYAD-421 SS1
CGACGACGAAGACCCGCCTGCAACGGGCTGCGGCCGACCGTTTTCATCGAAGCGGACGCCTGAGTCAGCATGATACGTTGCCTGTTGCGGCACGGAGAGCAGGCCGGCCTCGGCAGCCTTGCTTCTCCCAGGCTGATTGGGGCTGTTCGTCTGCCGCTCTGGGTTGGTGACGACGAACAAGGACGGCGGATGCGATGGCCCTGAGACAGACGAGCTGCCAGCGCCATACTCGCTGATGGGTGCCTCAGAGGGTGCGTATGGAGCCTGCTGTGAATGGTGCCCTGAGTGTCCCGAGTGTGCGGACGACGCGGTGTAGGCAGACTGAGGCGGAAGTGCCGCACTATATGCGGATCCCGGACCCAAGGTCGAAGAGGGCGCTACTGATTGAGGTGGAATCTCGTATGGGGTAGGTTTCGCCTCTGTAAGGTCCCGGAGTTAGCGAATTGAGAACCATATGAATGTGGCCTCATGAGGATACCACATACCTTCGTCATCTAACAGTTCATCGGGCTTTGCAGACGTCGCGTAGAAATAGGCCTGTCCGTTGCGATTCCTCTTCCGGAAACAGAACAACCAGATCGCGACGCCGACGCCGACCAGTACTGCGATGCCACCTATGACGCCCCCGACGATGGGACCCACAGGTGCGCTTTTGCTGCCCGAAGCACCGCTCGTAGGCTGCCCCGTCACAGTGACGGCGGGAAGGAACGTATTTACGACGGATTGCGAAGCCGTCGGGGTGGCTCCGTTCGAAGCCGCGTACAGGATCAAGTCGAGTGCGAACGGGTACTCCTGTGTGGCGTCAGTCACAGCCATCTCGAGTGTGTGTTGCCCGCCCTTGATGGAGTCGAGAACGAGGTATGGGAAGGAAAAGTCAATGCTGCCGTTGTTTGGGGCCGTTGTCGATTGAACTGTCACACCATCGAGCGCAAACTGGACAGTAGGAGGCGTTGAGTCTTGTACGGTTGAGGCAACCCCAAGCACGGCGATGGCGGAACCTGCGGCATTTGTTACCACATTGGAAGAGAATATAGTCATGAATATTGACTCACCTGTGAAGCTGAAGCTGGCCTTCGCTCCCGAGATACCCGCGGTAACCGTACCGTCCGCCGCCTGCTGGTCGGACGTAGCGAACCACAGACTAGGGGTCTCATAATTTATGGAGGAGGTGTCACGATCATCCACGAAAATGAAAGAGCCGCTGTCAGTAGAGGCTGACATGGCAAACGGCAAGTCAAAGCGAAAGAGGCCTAAGAAAGAGACAGGGAGATGAAGGAGGAGATGGAGAAGGGAACACCCTCGCGTACGCGTACACGCTTTCTTTACTGCATCTTCAATATCAAATGGACACATCTGCGAATGATGCTCCCAGGCTAGCGAGAAGGCGCTGTCGCTCTTAGGGAGCAGGGTGCTATAAAGCACAGCATGTTGTTATAATCCAGCGGTGCTCGGCGGTATCAAACCTCCTGTTCTCGGACAGGGGTCGGCCAACACGGGCTCTTGACAGGCAACATTGTTGTGCAGTGAGACATATACTCAGAGAGGCACCACACATGTCAGCAATCCTGACGACTGCGAGAAAATAACCTCATGAGTCAACGTTGCAACCGGAGGGCATGCTGAGTCGAGCTCGTACGTGCCCAGTACTGGGACTTGGATACCTTACAGGTAGTACGGGGGCCAATTTGTTCATATCAAGAGCGTTGGGTGACAGCTATTCATGAATCGGTGAGATGCATAGCGGTAGAACGTCTCGCAAGTATAACGAGCCGAAAGCAGTAGCGAGCGATGGTGAGTTGGCTGTGCCAGTCGATCTAGGTAAGGCGTCTTCATCTAAGCGAGGTGAAATGTGACGGTGTCACATTGGGCGCTTTATTCCCTAAACGAGCCGGAGTGACTCGGAGTCAACGGCAGTTCGGGTTGGCTGTATGGTACCGGCCGCTGCAGCCTTTCATTTCAGCTTTCAAGCAGGCATCCACGGGTTGACAAGCGACGACGAGCATCTCTCCTGTATTTGAAGCCAACTCTCACTGTCGTCGCGGAAAGCTTTGTCCCAACGAACGACGAGCGTGCAATCCATCCTGACGTTGTCGACTTGATCTGCTGCCCATATTTGTTCTCGATCGCAACCAGCTCCGCGCCGCGCAACGAGGCACCAGCCCGAAGAACCCGTCCGAGTGGCGGTCCGCGAATACTCAGCCCGATCTCGTTCGACTTCCGCGTAGCAAACCGCCTGTCAAACCACCACCTCCACATGTGTGCTGCAACTCAACGGCCTGATTTCCAAGGTCATGCCCTTGAGCCACTGAAAAATGCATGTTCAAGTGATAGCGAGCCATCAACATCTAACATCGTGAGTGGAGAACAGTCTTTGCTCAACGAACATCTAAAATACTCAGCTATATGCTACTTTCTGTATAGCACAATGACAGTGGCGACGAAACACGAACACCGACGCCTCCGCCGATGCCCTTCTCGCAGCACCCTCAAGCAATATTTGACGATGGAACGCAGGACGCTGCCGCGCTGCTGACCACCACTCACGGCATCAAGATTCGTGACTTCGCGTACGACAACACCTTGCCGCCCGTAACCACCGTCCCCCGTTTCTCGGTCCAGGTCCAGCCACGCCCGCGAATTCTCCAGCGTGCGCGCGACATGATCGCAAGCACAGGCCGCGACGATGGCGAAGAGAGCGACGAGGAGGACCCAAGCTTTCAGCGCACGTTCTACATCGACTCATCCGGGACCGGCACGAGCCACACATCCCGCTACCGCAAGAAGGGTACGCTCGCGCGGACGCTGACAGAGCCCGCCGACGAGCAGCCCCTGCCGTCACAGGGTTTCAACACGCGTCCATTCATCTTTCCACAGCCTTCGTACGCTATGCGGCAGCCATCGCCTCCCAGGCCCCGACCAGGAGGCGCACAATTCCCGACGACCCCAAACAAGTCAGGACGTCGTTCCCCCCAGGGCGAGCTCAGCCCTATCAACACGTTCCCCCAATCCCAGCCGAGCATACAGGGAGAGTCGCAGGAGTCAGAGCCATATATCGACACGCCGCTCGTCACACCAAACGGGTCACTGCAATGGCCCGTCCAGGACACCAGCGCCTTGCCATCTTCCCATCTCGAGTCAGTTCTGCCTCAACTAGCTGACCCGGACGTCACGATGTCACAACTCGGGTTCACCCCCGAACGCTCGCAGCGGCCCCGTGTCTCCCCTGTCGCATCTCCTCCGCGCCGGCAGCTCCGGAACCCCCACCTCCCGCCTCCAGCAGAGTTCCGCACACGCACACCTACACCTGCGAAGTCTCGCCCGTCTTCAGGTTCTCCTGATGCACCTGTCACACGTTCAAGGGCGGCGTGCCCGGCGCCGCTGCAGGACGCGCCAGCGCCGCGCTACTATCTACGCCAGCGGCCACAGGACGGAAGATCCGCTGCGCCCGCCACGTCGCGGGGTACGAGTCGCACGAGGACGTCGGGTCATATCGCCCAGCAAGCTCAGAAGCCCCCGTCTAAGAAGCGGAAACTCACACCTCCGGAGCCGGCAACCAAACCGACGCGCGGTCGGCGATGGAACGGCGACATCAAGGAGAACAGGTAGCTGTGGCCATTGCGGTCATCAGCAATCTGCTACAAGTTGACAGCAGCGGGCGAACCAACTGCCCTGCCAGCATTGCGTCAATCCTCCGACTACCCCTCATCTGCGAATCAGTGACATCCTGTTTTCTGACCCATGAACAATCCGAATGGACGGGACTGGAGGGTTACTATCTATCTTATTCGAGTATATCCATCTGTCGAGTCTGTGTATTCACTGATCCATCACCCGAGCTGTCTGTTGTCCGCTGTCATGTCAAATTGTCGTTGTCTGATGTATTCTACCAAGTGTACCCGTTCCGCATTCTCTCACAAGCACGTACTGCGCCTTTACCCACCATACATTGCTAGCGGATACCTACCTGTAGCAGTATCGACTACCATTTTATGACCGTTACCTTGGCCACATCTCCTGGCCTTACAATGATAAATGACCACATGCACTATGTTGGATCAGATTTGATGTTTCCGACACCGACTTGATGAGAAGTAGCCTTCGCGATGCATATCTCAGAAGAACCAGGGTACAGATAGATTACAACAAGCTTCCACCAGATGTAGTGCGGTGCGGGAAGGCGCGGCGAGAGATACATCGACCGCATGACCGTTCTACGAAACCCATCCTCTCGCCATAGCCAACCCAAGGAGTTCCCCCGCACTCTGCGGGCTCAAAACCTCCTGGACCGCCTTCACCGGTGCTTGAGTTTTGCGGGTACGACCCGGGCCCTTCTTCCGCGTGCCCTGAGGGGCGTTGATGCCCGCGAGACACAGACCAAGGACGCCCTCGACCTCTTTCAGGCACTCGTAGCACTCGCGCTCGCTGAACCCCGACGACGGCGCGACAGTGCTCTTGCGCGACGCCGCAGGCGGGCGGAGGCGCTTCGACTGCAGCAGCTTGAGCACCAGGTAGTGCAGCCACTGGACGACGAACCACCATCAACACGCTGTTCCGGTGCGCGAACGCAGAGACTCACCATGACGTTCGTCAGCGGCCGGTACTCGTGCCACCGGTCGCCGTTGTGGGCGCGCATCATACGGTACACGTCAAACTGGTAGTCGCCCGCACCCTCGAACGTCTCCGCGTCGAACGGCGTCCAGTGGACGCCCGCCCCGGCGGCGTCGTGCGAGTCCATGCGCGAGAGCCCGAGGTCGATGATGGTGACGAGGACGCCGTGGCCGGCGTCGTCCATCGACACGCGCGTCTTGCGCCGAGGCGCGCTCTTCGGGGGGGCGTCCTTGACGAGGATCTGGCCCCAGTGCAGGTCGCGGTGCTGATCGCGTGTCACGGTTAGGGCCGGTGGCATGTATGGAGTGGGTGCATAGCACGCACCTCAAAGCAGACCAGGTCTTCTGCCTCCGCGAGCGTGCGCGTGACCTGCCAGAAGACGCTACAGGCCTGCCGCCAGCCCGTCTTGGTGGGCGTGCTGAATGTGTACGCTTCCAGGTCCGGACCACCGTTGGGTAGCACGATGATTGCGTACAGCTGCGACACGGTGAAGGGATCTAGTGAATCACCACGTTAGCCGTCTGCCCGAGAGACGCGATTACTCTTGGTACCGACCTGGGCGGACGCTCTCGCTCCCCTTGCGCTCCGCATACTCGTCCCACAGGTCCAACAGCAGCGACGGGTACTTCCCGCGGACGACGTACGTCCGCAACAGCTCCACAAAGCCCGAGCAGCACGCGCCCATGGCCCTCGTCACGATGATCTCCTTCAGCACATCCTTCGCATCGCTCGGCGCCGGGCCTTCCGCGTCCATCGCCCAGTTCGGTCCCCCGACGGGATCCCCGTGCCGCTCCTCGTCGCGCAACGGGACGATCTTGAGCACGACGTCGCCGATGCCAAACACCTCCGAGAAGCTGGCCTCGCCGATTTTCTGGAACCTGGGGGGCCCCGCCGCTCCCGCCGCGCGCCCCTGCGGGTCGTGCAGACGCACGATGGGGTCAAACGGGAACATCTCGATGAACGCGGAGAACTCATGCGGGGTCGTCTGCGCGCACTCGGCCAGGAGCGGCTGGACGTACGCAGGCACGGGGGGCAGGCTCGCGGCCTCGAGCTGCTGGACCTGCGCGAGGGCGCGCGGGGAGAGCGCGAGCTGCCCGAAGTCGAAGGTGGCGTCTGCGTCGAAGTCGGAGGGCGTGGTCGGGGATGGTGGGGATGGGGGAGCGGGGAAGAGCGCGCGGCCGGGGCGTGCGCGGATGGGGGTCAGCTTGCGAGGCTTTGATCTGCTCGGCCCTGCTTCGGGTTCATCAAAATCTGGTAGGGATGAGAAGGGCGCGAGAGTTTGTGGGCGTGTGAGTTGAGGCGGTAAGGTTAGGTTGCGCGTGATTGGAACGGATGGATGTGCGACTGCGAGAGCCTTGATCGCCGGCTGTGGTTTTGCAAGAGCGGGAGGGGGCGAAGGGGACAAAGATGGTGTAGGTGATGGTGAGCGAATGACGTTCGACCGCGCTCGGTGCACGCGACGTCGGAAACGAGGCGTCGTGAGGGTAACGTCTTCAATAAACGTGTCCACGTCCCCTGTCTCGTTTTCAGGAGCGAAGTCGCTGTCCGAGTCTTCCTCGGAGTCGGAGATGACAATGGGTTTCACCTTCGTCTGGACATTCCGCTTCGGCCTGGCGAGGGGAATGTCCTCTTCTGAGTCTGAAGTAACCACAATGGGCTCGCTCATCTTCTTACCCGTTCCCAACTTTGGGCAACGCGGAAGCATTTTAGCTTTCTTGGAAGGAGCAGGTGCCAAGACGTTGGTCTGCACATCCATGCGAGAAATTCGATGCTCCTGGCTGACGCGCCGACCTTTAGCGTCGAGAACGATGATGTCGACGCTTACCACAGGGGATTGCGGGGCCAATGGGGACGCCTGCGCAGCAGTCGGACGTCGCATTGCTCGCAGAGAGGGAGGTAACGCAGGGGAACCTGGAGCGTTCGGGGCGATGGAGCCAAGAGGTGGCCGGAAGGAGGGTTTGGGTTTGGGTTTAGCGGTAGCGATACCAACCTTGGTGGCCTTAGGGGACTTCTTGGATTTCTTCTTGAGAATAGGAGGGCTGTCCTGCATAGAAACCTTGGACTTGTTCGAAATTGGAGACTCCTTCGTCCCCTTCTCGGACATGACATGAGGACGGGGCACATCGTTCTCGCGCCTGGAAGAGGCTGAATCCGCGTCCTGATGTTTCCGGTCGTAGTCATCGTATGCGTTCACTACGCGACGTCCACGACGACCATAAGAAAAGACGTGCTTGGTCCTAGAGCCGAGCATGATGGCGTATACGAAGCTGAGAGCGCAAGTGAGCAGGCAGAACGAGATGCCTGCCCACGGAGTCCAATCCTGGAGCGAGGGAATGGCGGCAATGGGAGATTGCACAGGAAATTTGGGAATATAAGAGACCAGATGCAATGCAAAGCGTGCAATGAGAGTATCTGCGGTCGTAGTGTCTTGGCCTGGACCTGAGCAGCGCAACTGTGGAGAACTCAGGCGGAGGATGTGGCGGGGAAAAGGCAGGCTCGATCTCAGATCCCAACCCAACCGTGGCAGGACCCGACGCGCCTCATGCCACGTGATCGTGACAGCCGCCAATCTCGCCGCGCGCGACGCGTCTTTCGCAGCTTGTCCGAGTCAGCCACGCACATCTGCGTTTACACTTCTTATTCCTGATTCTACGCGCCATTCGCGACAACATCTGCACTTGATAACGCCCCGAAAATGGCGCTGCCGCCCTCTCTCAGGACTTCAATCACGCCTCCAGAGCTCGAGCTTGTCGCCTCAGAACAGCTCGTCGAGATCGTCCCTCTCGTCTCTATGGAAAGGACGGCATTCATCTCCGTACGTCCGCATCGAACGTAAGTCCCCGTCGGAGCATAATGGCCTTAACATCCCGCATTCAGGGTGCATATGGTCCTCTTCGACCGCCGACAAAGTGTAAAGTCCCGCTTTGGATGGCGTCCAACCTCAAGCTCAAAAAGAAATGTCACATTGTTCCTCCAGTATGGCTCAACACCGGTACGTCGGTCCATTACCGTCATACGGTATGACTGGCATTGAGTCCGACATCTGGTCGGTCATTCACCATAGACTTCCTCCAGGAGCGACTAACAGAAGAAACGACTTCTCCAAGCTTCAGCGAGATGCCTTTTCGCTTCGCGGAGCTCGCGAAGACACTGCTGGACGTGTGGGAACCTGTTCACTAGCGCGCACTTGGGGACCGAGTGCTGACGTGCCGTTCTTGACCGCAGCGCACCAGACGATCTACAGAATCCAGAGCGAATCCGCTCCTTGCTGAAAGACATCCGAGAAGCGCGGCAAGCCAAGAGTCGCGAAGGTCTCACCAAGCTCGACCACAACGAACTGCTGGTAAGTAGGCAGAGGGTCGCTTCGATCTCAGCTGTACCTGACAGTAACGCTATGATCTAGCTAAATAACCTCTGCGCGATGGAGATCAACGAGATTCGCCCGTTCTTTGTCCGCGGCATGGATGTCCTCACCAAACTGACACGAGAGCCCGGGCAAGATGCTATGGATCAGACCTAGTGGGCCCGAGCCGGCCAACATACATCAATACCTTGTAGGATATCTTTGCTATATTTAACAGCACAGCACGGAACGCGGAGGCCAGAGCAACGTCCATCGGGGGAGCCGGTATCATCATCAACGGGTCGTCGTGTTCATAGCAAGTCCGTGAGTTGTTTTGATGGTCCGGGTATGTCGCATTCCACCGCGGGTCATTCGGTCTTCTGCTTTTCAGCAGCGAGTCCCTTGACAAGCTCCTTGAGCTCGGTAATCTCCTTCCGGAGCGCCTTGAACTCCTTCAGTATCACTGTCTCGCTCGACTGCCCATCCATCGAAGTTCGTCAGCACAATGTTATACGCCTTGGACGGTGAATGGAGGGAGGCTCACGTGTGTGGTATCCGGGAACGCCTTGATGAGCTCGCTGAACGGCACCTTGCTGATCTTGAGACCCCGCGCGCCATCATCGCCGTTCACCTCAGGATCCTGGAAGTGTGGCGCGTCCTCGCCGCCTTCGTCGGGCGAGGTGAACCAGTCCTTGACCCACCGGTTTTTCGCAGGGTCGAGGTGTGCTTCGAACAGCGCGATGACGCACAGCGGGATAAAGAACACGACCTGCATCACGTGGCGGTTGATCTGCGATCCAGTCGAAGTGAGCACCGAACCCTACGTGTGGCCAAGGCGCTAAGGGCGTACCTTCGCGTATGTCTTTTGGCTCACGTAGAACCTATAAAGCGATCTGAGACCGAGATGAATATATCTCCGCAGCAACAGGAAAGCTTACTCGAAAGGCGCCACCAGGAAAGTCTCGACGAGGTTGAACGGTGGTGGGTAAACGAACTCGTCCGGTGCTCTGATCATTCCAACCACCTTCCCCGCAAAGTATGTGAGGTACTCGGCGGCCGCATCTTCGATCACCTACATGAAGAGGGTTACATCAGTCAATGAGACTGGGTGCTTACACTGATAGAAACACCTACATCGTTATAGGCCGACGAGAACAGAGAAATGAGGACGTTGAGCAAGATGATAGCAGTCGCAACGTTCCACCTGATTGCAAGAACAGAGTCAGGACACCGGAGTTCCTTGAATATCGACTAACGACTCACATGTAGTAGAGCCCAAGTCCAGCTGGTCTGTAAAGTGCTATGAGCTGAAAGGTGCATATCTACAGCTCGGGTACGTACGAGCCACTAAACATGTCGTAATTCGGCGCCCTTTGGTACGCTCTAGTAAGCGCGAAACAATCCGGAGCAACGTTACAACAACTTACTGCAGCAACGCTTGGATTAGCCCATTCAAGATCTGCCACACGCTATATTCAGCAGGGAGAACTGCAGAGATGCTAAACTGAACGCACTTCAATGGGGTGGTCGCTGTTGCCGTCAGCGGCGTCGAGGGCATAGAGACCCTGCAGGAAACCGATGCCGAGCAACGCGAGAAGCTACAGGTACAGAGAGGTCGTTGGTACACTGGGCAGAATTGGGAGGCTCGATGCACATACACAGAAAAAGAACCCGGACTCCTTGAGCATCCTGGCAACACAAATTTGCATCGTCCCCACGAACCTGAGAGAGATCGTTAGTTATCCTGATCCTTCATGAGGTCACGTTGCCAGCTTACTTGTAGCCGTCGAATATCGGGATGAGCTCTGTGTGGAAATTAGCATCCAGAGGGGACTAAAGCACGCCTTCACTCACTCATCCTGCGACGTCAAGGCAAGTTGAGAGTGTTGGCTTATTTCATCGGGTGATAAACTCACCAGAGTAACGGCGCAGCGAAACTTAGGCATTGGAAGCTGTGGTAACGCAGACTGTCGCTTTGACCACCATGATTAGCAGCAACAATGCCCGCCACACGCAGGACGAAGGCCGCGGTCAAGAGAGAATCCGATATGAACGAAACGATGTTCCAGAATCCAAGGGCTCTCCATGTCACTAGGGTGATCAACTTGAAGATCTATATCAATGCAAATGTATCAGTCCACATTTACGAGGTGACCGCCGTTAGAGTTACCTTGTGCAAGTCTATATCAAGGGAACCCACTTGATTGAAACATACCGCAAGCGGACACTGAAGAGTACACACCTTCAAAAGAGAATGCAAGAGCCAAAACATACATAACAACTTCCCAGAGATCCAGATCGCGGTGGTTGGGGTCTAATTTATCCAAAGGCTCGCGAACTGGGTTAGATATACATGAGTCTCTGAAGCTGTCCGGATGGCAGAGAAGGGCTAATCTGACCTGCTTGAGAGTATGTGAAGAGGAAGAGGAACCAAACAGTTATGCCGAATATGTTTTGATACCTGGGAACTCCAATACGCTGAGGGTCAATGCGGCTCCAAAAGCTGTCGTACTCGAGTTCGGACCTCGGGACGACTAATAACGAGGCTGCATCAGCGGCCGGCGCTGAATCGCCATAAGATTGTGCGCACACTTGGTATCGCCGTCGGCGTCATATAGCTGGATAGTTCTACCGCACCAGAGGTCTTGTACCACTGTTGCGGACGTGAGCAATGTAAGCTGTGCCGTACAAATGTAACTTACCATCCTGCGCTTCGCTGGAAGACAGGAAGATGGTACTGTAGCGTGTGAGCCTATGAGCATTGTAGCTATCCATAGGAAGACACACACCAATGCGAGTCGATCGCTGTCTCCAAGGCACTTGACCTGCCGCTGACATCTCCGTCGAGCTCTCTATACCTGTACCGAGTAAACATGACGGTATATATCTTCTCGGGCGGAGCTTGGTGTACTATTCTGCGAGCGAGGACCTCACAAGCAGTGGCTAGGGTGCGATCAGCGTTGCTCCAGCAAGCTAGGCCTAGCCACTCACCTCTGCAGTCGTTCTCCCCATAATCGGCAGGGTTATGATTCGCTTCGAACAAGAATTCCTTACGCGCTCTGAGTAGGCAGTACGGCAACTTCAAATAGACAATCACTTTCATTACGCACTGTCTCCGGCACAGAAGAATGATGGGACTCACAGCTTCGACAAAATCTCCGGCAGCGTCGATGTAGGCATTGATTACTGCGGGCGTGATAATCCGACCTGTGGGGTCGCTGATAGTGTCCGGGGGAACTTCGAGAGGTAGGAGCTTGAGAGTGAGTGTCTTCACGCGCCTCACTAGACCTGAGAACCTATGTCGGAGAAGGACAAACAAGCTGCACGCGCATGAGGACGTACTAGTGATTGTGTCCGGAGAAGGATCCAAGGACTGAACGGACAGGACAGATATCTGGTCTTCAGGATCGACAATAACGTGAGACATCGCGACGCGGTATGCGGTGACAATCTGCCTATCTGTTCATCCAGACAGCACAAATACGGAAAAGTCGCAGGGAGAGAAGGCAGTCGGACGAGCAGAGGTGGCGGCGGAGCAGAGTACGGTTCAAGGCACACCGTTTGGCTTGGCGGGCCGCTATGACATTGTTTGCGGCATCAATAGGCGCTGTTCGGCTTTTGCCGAATCTCCATGCGCCCGTGCGCGCCGAGCAGCTGCTGTATCCTGTACTCAACGCCTTCGCCATGCCGGTGAGTGATTCACTAGTGTGACTGCGGCGAATGTCGTTCAAGCTGCGTACAGGCATACCACTCGTCTTTCAACGAGGTTCCCGACGTACGCCAGGTTGGGAACCTTGGCATTCTCCCAATCAAATCCAAGTTCCGTGGGCCGGCCCCTTCTGGTATGTGTCCACAGCCCAAACGATCTTGCTTGCGAATGGATCGTTGAACTAACGGTGCACCTCCTAGCCGATCCTTCAGAAGCGGACATCATTGACGAGGCCCTCGATCTCTTCCGCGCCAACTCCCTCTTCCGTAACTTTGAGATCAAGGGCCCGGCCGACCGTCTCCTCATCATATTCATCCTCTTCATCTCCGACTGCCTTGCCAAGATCGGTTCGGCCAAGACTGTTCCCAGCCAGATTGAGGCAACGAAGTTGTTGAACACCCTCGCGGTGGACAACTTCCCCATCCCTGGAGACGCTAATTTCGCTCTCAACGCGCATTATGCACCACCGGCAAGCCGTTCAGATGCTGGTGAGTGCTTTGTTCCTTCAAGCGTCACTCAAAATGTCACATACCTTTCGCTTCACAGAGTACCTTCGTGGCTACCTCACTCAGGCGCGACAAGAGCTCACAGCACGACTTGTGGAGAAGCTGTATGCGGACGGCACTGGCAAGCCGAGCAAGTGGTGGATGTCGTTCCAGAAGAGAAGGTTCATGAACCGCAGCTTGGGCACACAATAGGCCATGTCGAAGGCACGTCGTACAACAAGTGTATTACAACTAGTCCACGCACTATGTCTCAGATGACACTTCGGTCTCGTACAACGTGTGATAACCAGATCTCCTCCAGGTAGGTCTCTACAATCTTTCTTGCCCCTCAACGCTACTTCCGCCTCTTCCTCTCGTTCGGGTTCTTCCTCCCATACCCAATCACAGGCATGTCTCCGTCGAACCCTCTAGTCCTCGTACTCCTCCCCTTCCCGCCCGCGCCAACACTGAGGATCTCCGGTACCCAATCGGGGTCCATCCAGCTCCCCATCACCGTCCCGCCCTGTCCCATCTCCGCGCTCCTGCTCGCGCTGTTGAGCATCCGCTTCTCCTCCCGCTCTCGCTTGCCATCTGCCCGCTTCTTCGCGCGCTGCCAGGCCGCCTGGTCCTCGCGCAGCACGAGCCCTTCCCCAGGCCCGGTCTTCGCGGACCCCGGCTTGGGCGCGGGGATCGAGTAGATCGTGCCACGCGTCTTGAACTGGAAGTTCTTTTTGAGGTGCACTTGCATCGCGGGGGTGTTCGGGCCCGCGTTAGGTGAGGAGATGGTGACGGATGCACGAAGAAGGGTGGGGTTTCCGCAGGAAGGGCAGAATTTGCGCGACGAGTCTTTGCAGATCCTGTGAGCAACAGGAGTCAGCACAGTGAGTAGTGGTCTCAAGGATATGTGAGGGCAACGACGACGTACTTGAAGCAAGCGTGACATCTGAGAACCCAGCTCTTCACGCGTTCTATGCGCTTGCCCTCGACGCCGACGAGTCCGAGCCCCATCTGAAGGAGCACGTTCTGCATCGCGAAATCGGCGGTCATGCAGCCGACGGGGATCGTCCCCTGCTTTTGCTTCCCCTTGCGGCCTGCGCCTTCAGATGGCAGGAGGTCGAGTGCGCGAGACTTGTGCAGAGCGACATTGGAAGGAGTGATCCAATCTCCTTCGCCGTCGTCTTCATCGGATGGATCGTCGTACAGGGGTTCTTCGTCGACAGGCTGTTGTGAGGGCTCTGTGGGCGCGGGGTCTGCAGATATGGGTTTTGAGGACGCAGAAGGAGAAGAGATGGAGGATCCGTCTTGTGTATCCTTGTCTCCTCTTACGGGCTGTAGCTCTACATCGAGTGGCTCCCTCTCCTCAAGATCTTCAGACGAATCCTCCTCAGCTTTATCCGAATCCTCTGTCGCGGACGGCGGCGGTTCTTCCGCATCGGATGTGTGGGGCTCCTCAGTCTCTGGGACTGCCGCATCTGTTGCCTCAGCAGTCTCCTCCTGAGATCCGTCAACCTTGGCCTCAGCAGGCTCGGGCTCAGAAGAGGCCTTTGCTCCTTCCAAGGGTGCCTCGCTGCTAAACTGCCCGTATTGTGTTGCGGCCTCCGTCGAGCTCTTCTCCTGCTGATTAAGCTCGTATGTCAGGGCCAGTACACAGATATCGGCGTGTGAGAGCACGGAGTAGTCTCCGGTCTTCTTAGCCCACTGGATGACTACGATCGTACATAAGCATCTCACTTGACCCTCTGCTGCGGTACTCACCATGTGCGACTGAAGTCATCATCGGACCTTTCACTAAAATGCTAACCCCGGCTGACAAGCCAAGCTGCTTGAAGTGCTCCCGGGCGTTCTTATCTTTCAATTCGTCGAGGACTTGCGGGACGGTGTAGTAAGTCTCCGCGAGTCCACGTAAGGGCGATAGTGATAGAAGAGGTCCGGCATCCAGCACAAGATGCTTGCACGCCGGTTTCGGCCCTGTTTGGACCGCTGACGACGCTGGACACGCCATGGAGAACGAGGGGGTAGAGGGAGAAAGACGAAAATGTGGGATCACGTGTGTGGAGGAAGTGCTGCATATTGATCGAAATCGGCCGTTCGTACCGAGATTCGAAGTCAAAATTGGCAGGGACGCGCGATCTGTGCGTCATGTCTACTCGCGAGGGTCGCGCCTGGAAACATACATACCCATAGCGCCTCGGACGGCCGACGGACTCATCCCGAAATACCCCTCTCGACTCCTTCATATCAAACTGCAGCTTTCCCAATTGCCCTCACAAAACTCGCATCCATCGCGACTTGTACAAAATGGCAAAGAAGTCGTACGTACCTGCAGACATCTTCTAGGCGCATCGCAAACCACTCACCAGAACTGCTGGAATCAGTTTCCGCGTCGTAGTCCTTCCCGGAGACGGAATCGGTGCGCTTCAACGCAGATTCGTTCTTTGATGAACCTCACTAGTTCTTCAAGGTCCCGAGGTCGTTGCTGAGGCTGTCCGCGTGCTCGAGGTAATTTCTGCAGCATCGCAGGACGTTGAGCTCAAGCTCGAGTCACACGAGTTCGGAGGATGTGCGATTGACTCAACCGGCGAGCCCCTCCCCGCATCCACACTGAAGGCATGCCAGGAAGCGGATGCCATCCTGATGGGTACGTAGGTCCCTCGCGTGTGCGTATTCCATGCTCACCGGCACGCAGGCTCCATCGGAGGCCCGAAGTGGGGCGTGAACAGCAAGGTTCGCCCTGAGCAGGGCCTCCTTGGCCTCCGCAAGGCTCTCGGGCTCTACGCCAACATCCGCCCCGCGAACTTCGCATCCGATTCCCTGCTCGCCAACTCGCCTTTGAAGCCCTCCGTTGCGGAGGGCGTCGACATCATCGTTGTGCGCGAGCTCATCGGCGGCGTCTACTTTGGTGCGCGGCAAGAACTCGGTGCGGGTGCAGGTCCAGAGGCAGAGACCGCGTGGGACACGATGGTGTACAGTGTTCAGGAGGTGCAGCGTATCACGCGCGTCGCGGCGCAGATCGCTCTGCAGGCGAACCCTCCTCTCCCTATTCACTCAATCGACAAAGCGAACGTACTCGCGAGCTCGCGTCTGTGGCGCAAGGTCGTCATCGAGACGCTGCAGGCAGAGTACCCACAGCTCACCCTCGACCACCACCTCGTCGACTCGGCCTCCATGCTGATTGTCGCCAACCCCAAAAAACTGAACGGCGTCATCGTTACTGAGAATCTCTTCGGTGATATGTTAGCTTTATGTTTTTTGGTGCTGAGGGGCATGGGCTAATCGGGAACTACCCATAGTCTTTCAGACGAGGCCAGCGTAATTCCCGGCTCTCTTGGTCTCCTTCCCTCAGCTTCCCTCGCTGGCGCGCCCTCTGTCGCCGACGCGACCTCGCCAGGGTTCAAGCCCACCCCGGGTCTCTATGAGCCCATCCATGGTTCAGCGCCGGACATCGCGGGCAAGGGCATTGCCAATCCCGTTGGTACTATTCTCAGCGCCGCCATGCTGCTACGCTACTCCCTCGGTCTCGAGAAGTACGCTCAAGCTATCGAGAGCGCTGTCCGCAAGGCGCTTGATACTCAAGCGACTGGCGGGCTCGAGCTCAGGACTGCTGACTTGGGCGGAAAGGTGACGACCAAGGAACTAGGCGATAAGGTCGTGGAGATTTTGAAGGGTCTGGTGTAGGCGGCGTTAAATTGGGCGGCAGCCTCTGTTGAGAAGAAGTAAACCGTATCATTTGTATATTACATCTATGCCAGAACGTCAAGGGCCCTCCTGTATAGCAGATGAACTCTATTGGCTTCAGGATGTTCAGTCGATTGATACGTACGTTCAGGGTTACAGCGCTTGTCGAGTGGTCTCCCAGGCTTGAGACCACGCGTTCCTGTGCAGCTTCTTGAAGCGGATCCAGTTGCGTCATACGTATGTATCGACGGGAGAGCTCAGTTGTTCGCCCTTTCCGCTGCGCGACCATGTTGCAGGTATTCGTACTGCTGCAAGTCGCACTCTTGTCGTTTCGTATCGCAAATGCACAGCTGCATCCGTCTACTCCCGCGCACTATCGTCGGCTGCCTTCCCTTCGTGAGCAAGCCGCCATCCTCGATATCTGGCGCGATGAGCGGCTAGAGACTATACCCTCTCTGTTGAGCAAGTACAGAATCGACGCTTGGCTAGTATGTCCTGTTGCTGCATCTATATATATTTTGACAGCGCAGATGATCTGACAGTATGTTTCCAGATCAGTCAGCGCGAATATGCTGAAGACACCCTGTGGTGGTCGGTGAAGGACGCGACGGAGTACGCACCCCATCGGCGCACAGTTTTGCTGTTCCACACGAACACGTCTTCCCTGGCCGGACGGTCCAACCCGATACGATGGGTCGACAACACGGGCGACGTCTGGCCGGAGCTCCGGACCATCTTCGACTCCTACCGGCCGCAACGGATCGCGCTGAACACGGACAAGTATATCGCGTTCGGGGGAGGCCTTCACGTCGGCGAATACGAAAACCTGATGGAAGAGCTCGGAGAGTGGACGGAACGCGCTGTCAACGAGCCCATGCTCGGGGTCGAATATATCGCAGCCAGGGTCCCTGGTCAGCTGCAGTACTACCGGGACTTGCAGGAGACGACTTGGGCCCTCGTCGAGGAAGCGTTTAGCGAGGAGGTCGTCACCCCTGGAGTGACCACCACTGAGGTGACATCGTCCATCGTAAGGAACCCTAAAGAAGACACGCTGACTTTTTTTGGTCTCTCAGGACGTCGAGTGGTGGTTCCGCGAGAAGATGCTCCTCCTCAATGTGAGCACATGGAACCACCCTCGCGTCTCCGTGATCACCCCAGAGTCCTTCCCAGGGTGGTCAGGCACCAAGGATGTCATCCAAGAGGGCGACCTCCTGCACGTCGACTTCGGCATCACTGCTATGGGTATGAACACTGACGTGCAGCACATGGCGTACGTCCTGCGGACGTCACAGAACGAGACCGACGCCCTTCCTGGGCTCAAGGTCGGCATGCAGAAGGCCAACCGCATGCAAACCATCGTCTTGGAGAATATGAAGGCTGGTAAGACTGGAAACCAGGTTTTGCAGGAGTGCTTGGTCCGGATGAAGGCCGAGGGTATCCGAGGCCAGATCTACTCCCATCCCATCGGCGATTGGGGACATGCGCCTGGAGCGGTCATGGGTGAGATACAGGAACGTAAACCCGATGTCCTCTGTCCCTGCGCTGAGCATGCTGCACAGGATTCACGAACCTCCCTGAATTCGTTCCGATACTGGGTGAGCTCCCCATCCTCCCCAACACGTACTACAGTATCGAGCTCTACGCGTACCACTTCGTGGAGGAGCGAAACGAGACGCTCCGCTTCCGAGTGGAGGAGAACGTCTTCTGGAACGCAACAACGGAGAAGTGGCAATTCGTCTACGGCCGCCAGGAGCGATACCATCTCGTGAACGCCACACACCCCTCTTCATTCCAATTGGAAGCCGAACCGCTGCTTTTTGTTCAGCCGCGATGATTTACAGTATGGCATCATGGACATGTACGAGTAGACAGCAGATGATATCATTCGGCAGCCACATTGTGTTAATGCACGGTACAACAAACCATAATGTATGAGAGTCGCAGAGGTACAGCATGTCGATCTTAGAACATGTTGGCAAGCTTGCTCGCAGCTTCCCTCGCATCTAACCGCGGGCGCGTGGGCTGCACGCGCACGGAGGCGGACATATAGGCAGGTTTGACCATGCCGAGGGGGTCCAACCCGTCACTGGAGGCTGACACTGAGTTCGAGCGACCGTTTGCCGGGGGGTTGCTCGACGTAACAAACATGGACGCCGATAGCGGATCGCCTGCTCTAGCGAGAGGATGAGGGGCTGGAGAGGGAACGGAGGAAGGGGGTCCCGATACAGTCCCATGGAGGGGCGAAACCGGCGTGGATTGGGTCACCGCGGATGACGGTACAGGGGGTAGACCAGCAGATGCGGGTTTGGTCGGCGTGCTCCCGGTTGCTGCAAGGGGTGAGGAAGGTGACTTGACAAACATCGACTTGGTTCCGTCGACGAAGCGGCCCCCGAGAGGCGGACCGTTTATGAGAGGAGGCGCGAAGGAGGACTGCGAGGGCACTGGGGATGACGATGACGAAGGACCTGCTCCAGGGGACTGGGGCGAAAGCGGGGCACGAAGTGGTGAGGATACGCTGCCCGGTGAGAGTGGTCCGTGCGACGATCCGTTCGTGGATACAGCGACGCTGATGGGAGGGCGGCCGCCCGACGGAGAGCCGATCATGGACGATGTAGCGCTGATCGGTGCAGGAACATTCTGCGAAGGCGGACGTGGCGCGTTCGATGGAGGACCCGACGCTGGACGCGGAATCGCAGGTTTGGAGAACTCCTCCAACGGAGGGATGTACGTGGGCCGAGGGGTGCTGACAGGCTTCTGAGGCACATGCTTCTTGTCCGCATTTGCCACGTCCGGTCGCAGTGCTTCGAGTTCTCGCAGATGCTGTCTCTCGTACATGATGGTTGAGCGTACATGCTCCACGAGTGCTGCTGTGACATCCTCGGTAACTAACCGCCTGTGTCTGTCTAGTGCACGATGAAGGTTCTGGGATATGCCCTCAGCGCGGCGAGCTAGGATTTGCTCGTACTTGTTCGCCTGAGTTGCGAGGTGAGAGTCAGATCCATTGCCTAGTATCATATCGCGCCGCGAACACACCTCTTCCATCTCCTCAAGCGCCTCGTCGACCCTTTGAGGGCTTATGTTGTTGCTGGCCTTTAGTCGCTCCATGTTCCGACGCTTAGAGATCGTGGCTTTTACTGCTGCTTGGTATTCCTCCAGGACGCCCGTCCTCTGCTGCAAGGTCTCCTTCGCGGAGCGCGCATTGAGTCCCTGATAGCCTAATGAATCTCCGATGATAACACATTCGCTGATACCCTGCGCCTGGTCAAGGTCAGCAAGACTGTGGTAGACGCGGCCAATCTTGGCCAGGGCATTGCCAAGCGGAGGGTGAGCCTCCGCCGTCGAAACGCTAAGGAGTTTGTTGCCCATTTCGGCTTTGACGACGGCGATGGCTGCAACACACAGACCATCAGCCCTCACTCTCTTCAAACGCATGTAGCTAAAACGCAAACGTACACTTCCGCGCCCGCGCAAGCTTATCAATCGCTTTCGCCGAGTCGAAGAACTGCCCCTCCAGCTTCGTCAACTCGAACCGCGCCCTCTGCAGCTCCTCGTCCTCGTCCGGAACCCCTCGGCGAATCAGGCTGAATCCGCCAGATGCCTTCTTGCGTGTGTTCGGAGTCGGTTGGTATCCAAAGTCACTTTCTATGAAGGACCGGAGCTCTTCTTCGTGAATGAGGATTGGGTCTTCGCAGATGCGCGTCAGCCAGCGCTGGAGCATGATCTTCACGAGCCGGTCGTCTTCCTCGTCCGTCGGAGCGGAGGTACGTGCGAGGGGCAGGGCAGGCACTATGGTCTGCGGGTTGTTCTGGATGATGGCTTCGTAGAACTGCTGGAACTCGAGGTAGGAGCGTGAGACATTGCGGTACGTCGTGCCTGTGAAGTTGGAGAGGTTTGTCTGGGGACGTGCAATTGGTGTGTATTAGATACCAAAATACATCGGGACATATCGCAATATGAAGGGAAGAGGCCTTTCATATTGGATGCGCACCTGAGCGTCGAACTTAATAAGGACATCTCGCCTGTTCCGGTCAAGCGACGTAATTCGCACTCGCAGGTACGGCTCCTTCTTCTCCAGCGGTTGGCCGGTGGAGGACGTGGTCGCACGAGGAGAAATGAGACCTGGTTCGGGTTGGCCATAGATCTGCGGCTCTCTCCCGTACAAACCTGTGGGAGGACCACGCGAGTCTTGATGATGTGGTGAGGGTCGCGGGAGGTTGGGTATGGGCTCATTGGGCATATGGGGAGTTGTCGGCCATGGCGGCTCATCCTGCGGGAAGTTAGGGACAGACAAAGGGTCGAACATGGACATGGTGAAGAGTGCTGCTGAGGGGGACGGGGCAAAGCGGGGCGTCGTCGCAGACTCGCACGAAGTAGAATGCGCCGCGCACTTGGAGGCGCCTAGGGATGGCGGCGTCTGGGCCTCCACCGCTTTCGATATCAGCACCCAGTGATGAAGCTATTTCTTCTGTGGTATTACGGTCCAGTAATCAATAACACTACATCTGTCTTCTACATTCTGTTACACGACATATAATTTACACCCCACCAAGCTCAAGAGTCTGAAGTGTCCGAGAGTAAAGGCAGCATATGGCCCATGCGTAGCACTTTCGTCCGCAAATACTTGTCCAGATCCTCCCCGTACACCTCCCCTCCCCCTATCATCGTCGCGCCCTTAACCCTCTCGTCCTCCCCATAGCCGTGGGCATCCGCGAGGTCATGCCCGAGCTTATGGTGTTGCCGGCGCTGCCACGACCGCGGCACCATCGGCACACGCTCAACAATCCTGATCCCCTCCTCCTCCAGCGCATGCATCTTGTCGGGGTTGTTTGTTAGTAGCCGGACGCCTTCCAAGCCGTCCGCGCCCAAGCCCAGGTCGCGGAGGATGGCGGCCGCTATCTCGTAACCTCTCTCGTCCGCCTGATGGCCGAGCAAGAGGTTCGCGGTGACCGTGTCGTGCCCGAGGTCCTGGAGATTGTACGCACGAATCTTGGACAGCAGGCCGATGCCGCGGCCTTCCTGACGCATGTAGATGACGGCTCCGCGGCCCGGGATGGTCACGGTGCGTGCGGGGTCGGAGGGGTCGGGAACAGTGATAGGCAGGGCGATTTGGCGGATCGCCTCGTCGAGCTGTTCACCGCAGTCGCAGCGCATGCTACCGATGGTTTCGCCAGTGAAGCATTCAGAGTGAATTCGAATGAGCGGCGAGGGTATCGTGTCCAGGCTGGGCGTAACCGCACGCCCTACACCGGGATGAGAAGGTTTCTGCCAGTCTTTTGACAGACGTCCGACATACGCGCCGCGAGTGATACGATCCATCTCCGTCTCCGAGTCGGACCAGATAGCGTCTAATGTGCGGCTACGGATGGAGGGCGCCAGGGAGGGATAATCTTCCTGCAGCTGCGCGGGGTCGACAACGATGGCGAGGTGCTCCTTCTTGTCGCGGTTGTTATGATATAAGTGTAGAAACACGGGTCCGTGCGGAGTGGGGACGCGAGTTCGAGCCATACACTGAACCTCGAGCTCGGGATTCGGGGGGACTTGCGTGCTCGCCGAAGCGGAGGAGGAAGAGGGTTCGCGAGGAGCAATTTTCGGCGTGGGCAATGGGAGGTTGTCCGCGGCACGTAAGGGCGTAGAAGCGGTCCTCACCGAGTCGTTTTCCTTCCCTTCCAGCCCCAGCTGCTTCAGCCTCTGCGAGCGAGGTGCCTGCCTGCTCTCATACTTGAGACGAGGCTTGCGCTCCTGTCGCGCGGCCCCGGGCTGCCACTTAGTCCAATCGTACGCGCCCTCCGCACGCGGGTCTCCGATAGCAGGAAAGAAATCATGGGCATAGTGATTGCGAGTGACATGGGCATAGGATGCGGCGGCGGCGAGAAGCAAGGGGTCGAGGTCGGCGTCTCTGCGCTTGTAGGCACCCTTGAGCTCATGCGCATTCGGGAATGCCGGCGCGGTGAGCATATCGAGTAACTCGAGATCCGCAAGCGAGTCTTCTATGCCTCGATGATCGTCGCGGTGGGCCATTTTGGTTTCCAAAAGAGAAGCGGAGGGGGAAGTACGTCCGGGTAGACGAGACTAGAACTCGAAGTTCGAGGCTCTCAAGCTTGGCGTATTGCGACTGTGGGTGAGAATTGAGTCGCTGGACAGAGCCCGGAGATGGTGCGGTATAAAAGCCGAGGCGGCGGATGGTATGACCGGGGCAAGCGCAAGAAATAAGTGCATCCTGGCCAGATTTAGTGCCTCATTCAGGGAGTCCTGCCGGAAAGCCCTGTCTGCATTACCGATGGCCTCACGTAATCACGCGATACTGAGCGCCGGGTTCTCTTCCGTCTTCTACCGGATGCCCGACTGAGCTCCCCGTGCTCGAACGTTCGCTCGACCAGACCCATGGCATGCATGAACTGTTTGCCTTCTCTACATAAGTAGCGGAATGCAGAGCCAGACAGGATCACTCAACTATAAACGTGCCCGACATGTGCAGTCCCCTCCTCAGCGTCCAACCCCTGTCCTTGCTGTGTCCCTTGACGCTTCTAACCTTACTCTGCATTAGTAAGCAACCTGAACAGCATTTGGTCATTACTGCTTATGGAGTCTGGCGGCATCCGCGCTAGGAGGGGCGCGAAGCGATCAATGACTCAGTGAGTACTCAACTCTTCGACGTGGTTTTGTTGGGTCAGCCCGTTCAACCGTTGGGCCCAGCGCCGAACTGGCACACTCTACCCACACGCGTCCATGCGCAGTCGACCGCTACGACGGGAAGGTAGGTGAAGATATTACATGCTGTGGGAAGGTTTCTTGGGTGTTTGGGAGCATCCTCAATGTAAGCTCACTGGAGAACATATGACTCGACGATCTGTCCTGCTGACCCTTCTGTTCCCAGCCAGATCATGGCCTCATGCCAAATTTCCCCTTGGAAGAAGGTCCAGTGATTCATTAAAAGGCCAAGTCCCTCATAATTCACATAGGCTTCACACGAGTCGCCAAGGACAGTGGACCGTGCGACAGTCTCCTCCTGCCGCGAAACGCGGATATTTTGCAGGGGAGTTAGATCGGGAGCGTCGTGAGTAAGCTCCTGTCTAGAAAAGTAGAGTTTTTCGATGACGGAGGTGCTTTCATCTCTCCTGGGTGATCATGAAAACCACATGATGAATTCTCGAGCTTCGTCACAGCATATCGCGTCGAAAGAAGATGTTGTGCAAGTGTGTATGCATTGCTACCGAAGTCGAGTCCAGTATTCCCGGCCAATCAAGTCAAGTTTCAGCTGCGTCGTTTTATTGTCAGATAGCTTGTGTAGAGAATACTGACAAAATTCCGAACGACGTCAAAATAGACCACGAAAGCGAGTCAGTTTCCCCCGCTCCCCGAGCTAAACATGCGTTCACGAAAATTGCTGCTCTGCGATGATCCAAGCGGGCATCCGACACCTAGACTAGTCAGCTATATACTAGGAGCATGGTACAAGTCAAGGGACATGAAATCAATAGCTCGACGCTACGCGAAATGTCACAACCGTGCGATGCGAAGGCATAGTATCTGGAATAAAGCATATAAAACACGGCCCGACATAACAGAGACATGGCAAGGTACAAGCCTCGGTAGTGGTGGTACTGTAGTCCCTTGTCTTGTTCGGAGATTGTGCAGCAAGAAATCAAGATGTGGCAGGGTTTGACCAACACGTCTCGAGAGCTGATTGCATGGCTAGGAGACAGTCATGCAACAAAGTTCTTAGAGACACTCATATGCACTCTCTGTTCTGTCTTGCCCAAGCATGTCACCTCAAGAAAAATGTCGGGGAAGGTTGACCGCGTGTTCGGGCAGTGAGGCGCTATCCAAAACGAGAAAGGTAGTCGGTGGAGCATGTGCATGAAACTCAATGTCTGGCGGGTTTCAGTCACTACACCTACCTAGTGGGGTCATCCATCGGAAGCAACTGTCTATTCGACAGCATTTTGATGAGTTTGAGCGTCTTAAGTGTTATTCGAAGATATAGTAGATCGGGGGTTCAAGAGGGCATTGTGCGATCCGTATATGAGTGCAAGGCATAAATCCCCCGTGGGCTATGTTGGTATCCGCGGCATTGACATGAGATTATAACACCCGCGGGGTCGAAGCAGCTCGAGACATCGGGAGGTTTGATAGTTCTCTATCATGACCGCATGCCATAGTGCGAGATGTCAACATCAGATCAGTTTGTCGCCTGCCACCGGGCAGGTGTGAACGTTGCGTGGTCGACCAGGCAGCGGCGTCTGATAAGCATGAATGTGTAGTCTGTGAGTAAAAGTTGCGACCGTGCTTTGGGAGAGCAAGCAGGGAAATCTGCAGGCTATTCTGTGCAGTAAGCAACGGCGGGAGGGTAGAGATTAGTATATTGCCGGCGGATGGCAAGCCATCGATATCAATGTACGATATTCAAATCGGACATGATCGACCTCGCGTGTGAATGTGAACGGCACAGCCACCGCAGGAGGGAGTGACTGCGTTACTGGCGCCCGGGCGCAGTGCCTCCCGCGTATTTTGGGACCCGGCGGCAGGACTATCATCAGCCCCGGAGTCCCCTCTATGCCATGAGTACTGGTTCCGGAACTCGTTCCCATCTGTTCGTCGCGCATGCTTGACTTTTCCTTCTGTTTCTCTTTCCCTTACCCTCCTCTTCGGTCCTGTCTGTCCTTCCGGTTCCTCTCCATCGTGAAGCCATTGAACCCGACTCGCGGCTGGCCACTGGAAACCGCGCTTGCGTGGGCGGAGTGCGGGATTTGGGCACATGCGGCCAAGTTACAGTCTTTGGTTCCAATGCATCCTTGCTCTTGCAGCCTGTATCCAGTGAGTGCTTGTACCGTTTCCTTACGCCCGGAATGCGAGCGACTCTATCGCTTCTGAGATACACACCCGCCCGAATACGTCCAGCCAGGATTGACGTGTTGTCTATCATCCAGACTCGCGTGCGCCGCTCCTGCTGACAGCAGCACATCCTTTCATGTCCCCTCTACCACGTCCACGACCCACACATCTTCCTCCCCCACCCATACAAGCGCTGCGGTCTCCTCATCCCCGACACACGATGCTGCTGCAGATGGGCACGGCGATGATGGCGACCATTCCTCATCTGACACGCGCTCTGCAGCTACGGTCACAGGCTCGACCCATTCCATTATCATCCCTCCCACCGCCCGTCCCCATCCCACTTTCCATCCATCATGGAGTCACTCTGCTGGTTCTCCAATAACGCACTCACACCCCTTCCCACCAACCTTCCCCACAATGGCCCCATCGTCGTCACGAAACTCCAATGGGCACGGCCAGAGCGCCGTTGCAATTGCCTTCGAGGTCATTGCGGGCGTTGTAGGGTTGGTCGTCGTCCTGGCATTGGCACGCTTCCTGTATGCCTACAAGCGCACTCCCCCCCTCGATCGAGTAAGCGTGTATGTCAACCGGCATAATCTGGAGAGGGAGATGGAAGAGATGGAGCGAGACCGGATGGCAACCTTCGCCCGTGCATTGGAGTCGTTTCGTTGGCGGCCGCCGCCTCCGCCCTACCAGCACGCGCCTGCGTACGAGACGGTAGTGAATCCGGAAGGTGACGGGTCTATTGACTGGGGTCGGCCGACAGAGCCGTCGCTCTCCCAACGCCCTCCATAGCAGTCATTGACCACTGTCCGAATCTGTTTTTCGCTGCCGTAGAGCCCATACGCACACCACACACTAGCCACATTATGCCTCTCCGCATGCTCTGTAGCGCTCCTTTTTTGCCTTCTCTGTGGATACGGGATGGATATGCCGGGTGTGAATTAGTCCCAAATTCTTCGATCTACGACAGCATGGAGATTTATCCTTGGACTGCTTCCCAACCGTCGGACACTGCTTGCCGCATCAACCCTCATTCGCATGGACTGCAACACTCGCATTCATTCATGATATTCACGGGCGGCATAAGGCCAACTCCTCGTCCTACCTGTTGTTTACGTATAGATCCCATATCATCTGTATAGTTGGCACTGTGGAGGCGGCAGGGTGTATCAACCATAGTGCCGAGCAGCCCCTCGGACTCTCTCTCGTTATCTTGCTGTGGTACAGGGTTCGCTCGCCTCAATATTCTTCAAGCTGCGTGATCAGACTTACACAGTGCATGGAACTCTGGACTTCCAACGTAGCGAAACATCGCCGATGCATCTCCAGTCCGACTGCATCACCCGAAATAGAATGCGACCTGCCAAATTCAGGGAGGGGGGCACGTGGCTCTGGACCGAGCCCTCGGGACGAGTACTTACTTAAGTACGCCACGGCGTCTCGTCGTCGCGCACGTCGACCTGCCAGTGATCCGCCACCTTCTCTGACTCTGTATCCTCGCACGCGCTCGGGCTGCCTATCGCCACTAGTCAAACTAGGCACAACATGGACGAGGGCATGAACGTGGACATTTCAGTACCGACGGAACAGATCGTGCCAGAAGAGTACGCTTCCTCTCGTGCTGTCACTTCTAACATGATTCAGCTTACTCATTAAATTGAAACAGGACGTCGCATCACAAAGAACCTGGTGGCGACGCGCAGAAGGCAGATGCGGAGCTCCTTACCATTCTTGCTGCTACACAGAACGCGTGTCTCAAGGAATTAGGATACTCTCCTATGCTACTACACGAATTGCAAGAATTACAGAAGCAAAATGCCCAATTGCAACAACAGTGCCACGATGTGCAAAAACATAACACGATGCTTCGAGATGCCAACGCGAAACTATACTTGGATAACCGCACGCTTGCGACATTCGTTCAGCAACAAGAACAGCATAGGAAGCTGTTAGATGACCCCGCTGATCAGCAGAAGCGAACAATCTCCGAATTACATGAAAGAGTCCGGCTGCTCACGACTGAACGCGACGAGCTGTCTAGGAGTTTGCACGCAGCGTACGTCACGACTCATAACATATCTCTAGGGGAGCTGTTGTGGAGATGTTTGTGCTGCAGGTTCAACGAGATTGTTGTGTTGCGGCAGGAGCTTGCGCGATTTGTGCCGACGGCTACGGTTGCGCCGCCACCGCCCGGTGCTGCTTTGATTCCTCTACCTGGGACGAGAAGTGCTGTCATCCATCCTCATGTGCAGACTGTAATTCCAGCCTCTGGTGCGCCTACTAATGCTCTTTTTCCATCCATACTTGACAGCCTTTCCAAGCCAGCCCCGCCCAACATTGTGTATCATCCAAATCTGCCGCACTTGAAGGTATGCTAATTTTATTAGAGTATTGCTGTGGTGATGAACACAAGGTTCACCGGACATGGTAGCAAGCACCACCTGGTCTCCGCATCTTGCAGCCGGCGCATCCGGCGCACCGAGGTTCTCTTCCAACGCTAGGGCCTCTCAATACAACAGCTGCGCCGTCGGCCATTTCACATCAACGACGCCCGTCTGCCCCGGCACAGTTGATCTCCGGACATTCCGCTGGTCTCGTTCAGAGTCCATTGGCCGCTTCTGCTATCAACAACTTTTCGGGAATGTCATTGGCCGACAGCAATCCAGCCACGCCTGTTTCCAGTCGACCGGGCACTTCGCAAGGCCACCTCCCTGTCTTTCCCCGGTCAGCCTCATCATCTCGACCATCTTCGAGACCGACCATTTCGCATATGCATCCGCCCATACCACAGCAATCGACAAGCAGTTCTTTGGCGGGCGCAATCATCGATCTCACTAGTGACGATGAGCGAGAAGATGCTGCGAAGAAGAGGAAACTCGACCACGCTCCTGCACCGGCCGCGGGGCCTTCGGGGGCGAATGCATCTATCCCCGCTCCTGCTACGTCCATACGTCAGCCCGAGACAGTCGGGAATTTGTCCCCGACTCGGGCTGACATAGCACCTCAATCAGCAATGCTGCCCAGATCTCACCCTCCTCAACAGCACGTCGTCAGCCCTACCGCCCCTGTGGTTATGTCCACCATTACCTATGCAGGGCAGGAACGCTCAGGTCTGCCACCTGCTCAACGTCCGCCGCTGCCCACGGCTGGTCCTGTCGGAGATGTGACGATGATGAACGAGGGGGCGGAGCAGCCTGAAGAGCAGGGGACTACCATTGAGGAAGATTGTTTAGAAGCAAACTTCGACGAGGATGAAGCGGACGAGACCATCAAGTGGTGCCGAATGTGCAGGTCTGTGTCGAATTTCCCTGTGTCACCGTCAGGTCGGGTACGGATACTCATAGTCGTTCACGCGCAGATCTCGTCAGCGGGGCGGATTCCCAGAGGAGGTCCCGACCCCGTTCATCGACGCTCCATATCAGGTCCTCATTGAGCACTGCGAGCAAGTCCATCCTAAGGGCTGGGAGATTCTCAAGGCACGAGTGGCGGAGGCTCGCGCGGCGGAGGAAGCCCCAGCCTAGTCCTGCGAATGTCTGTCTCTCCTATCGCCTTGTGCTATCTCCGCAACGACTGCTTTCGCTCTTAATACCATCATCATCCACTCTTGCACAATGCTAACTTTGTGCGGCACCCGTAGCTCATTATAATTTCTCCTATGAATCCGTATATGGTCGGCGCCACTAATCGCTCCAGTGACACGGTAGGCGCAAGCAAACATCCCCACTCCAGCTGCTGGCCATGTACTTCATTATATCCTCATAATCCCGTTGCTATTATCCCAACCTCCTTGATCAACGGAGCCTCCGTCTCGCCATGCATATCGTCTTCTGACCCGCCGGTCTACTGGCTACCTTGTGCAGGCATAATGATCGAGTCCGCGCCCGTGCAAGCCTCCATGTCGCATCCAGGTCAAGGTAAGACTCTATGCGAAGCCCGTCCCCCTCTTTTCTGCCACGACCACTCTTCGCGTTGTTACGGCACACTTATATCCTGCATTACTCCCGGAATGGCTATTGCGGGAAATGTGGCCGACTTCACCCAATGGGAGGCCTTGTATACAACAGGGAAACCGGATGCGGCAATGATAGGGCCTGCTCTGATCCAAGGCTTTCTGCAGTATTTGTTTCAAGGTGCGTCTGCCTTCTATAAAGTACACTCTATCAAGGGAATGAATATCTTGACACGGGGAACAGGAGTCATCATCACGCAGGTATGCGCTCACCTCTCGCATCTCGCTCGAGAATAGTCAGTGGAAACGGTTCTCGAGACAGGCTATCAAGTTCTACGACAGATGCCAAGGCGATCCCATGACACTACGAGTATATGTCTTCTTGCTCGTGTTTTTCTCGATGTAGGCTCGACCTCCTTTGCATATACGCGCATACATGGACGAATATCGGGCTTTGCATAGAGTACAGACCGTGTTTGAGAGCTACATAGTGTGGCTTGTAACAATCGATGTTATACACCACGCACGTATCCTTGCCCTCCCTCTCAAGACGTGCAGATGTCCTAACCAAACTTCAATAGATCTATCCCATACTGCCTACTGAGCCCCTCTGGAACGCAGTAATCTGTACTCTATGTGAGTCGTACCTCATAAGACGATGCTACAAAGTAGGTTTCAGTCTGCTTCAACGAAGTTCGGGCTCCTCATTACAAACCTAGGTGACCGGTAGGAACATCGCGGTCCTGCTCATCCTGTCGGCGCTTTCGGCCACTTCCTTCGTTGCGGTCCTCATCCTCGTCAGTGTGATGTCACTCGCGTGGTCTTCGTATGTTATTGACTCACAACGCAACACATTTCCCAAGACCGCGAAGATAGCCATGGTCATCGGTCCTAGCATCGACCAGGGTCGTACGGATGTGCGTATGTGTCGAGATTCGGGATCGCGGGACTTATTCTGACGGACCGGCATATACTCAGCTGCTGCATGCCAGTACCTACGCATACCCCCTTTGGGTGTATAGTCAACTCGTAACTGCAATCTCGTTGACATCCATACGTACTCGTCTATTTACCCTCCACGCATAGTCAATCGCTCACTCAACCTCCACTTCAGTGTCCGTCTCCCTATGGCGAACGAGAACCGGACTCCCCCATCTGGACCGCACCGTCGCCTGCATCATCTTCCTGACCTGGGAGACTGCCGCGCTACCCTCGATCTGCATGCTTGTTTCCGGCATCATATTCTCCATCCGTGACGCACAGGGCCCCGGGAAGTCCGTTGTCGAGCGCTCGCACCTCGACCTCTTCTTTGCCATCCTCACCGGCAAGCTGTATGCGCTCGGACTCCTCCGCATGATCAACTCACGTACGAAGTTCCGCGAGCGGCTGAATTCTAATTCTCTCGGGCGTCGCACGCTCTCAGGGTGGCAAAGGGCCGACGACACGGCCAACTCTGCGGAATCGCGGGACATGAACGCAGGCCGAGGGGAGATGTCAACCTTAAGGGACTCAGTAGCTGAGAGCAGAAAGGATTTCGGGTCGACTTCCTCAGCCGTCCAGATGGCGGAGTGCGGTGCTGGGCTGCCGACTTCGACGGCGACGAATCCCGTAGTCACTTTCCAGCCGCCCGAGGAAGGAGGCAGACAATGGGCTGTTGGGAGTGGATCCGGCATCGAGGTGCATATGATCATGCAGTACTGGCCTATCAAATACTAACCGACCTTATTTGGTCTGTCAGACCTCTCCCGTGTTACGCCAGGGCATCTCAGTATCGCGGAACCTGTCCACAGCTCACTTCCAACCTCCCGAACCTCCTGGGTACACCCAATCTCGGGGTGGTTGAGGTGAGCAATATCAGCCATTGTCGAAGTTACGCGCTGTACGCTCACAGTCTCTCTGCACAGGCTTTAAGTTATCCAGGACGAGGCAATCTATTCCAATTGAGCGGGAGTGGTGATAGATTCGAAGTCGACGATACAGGGAGCCATCGAATACCCTAACTCTATTTACATTGCTGGAAGCCGCGTGCAGTCTCGTACTCCGCCTGGCACGGCTTACAATCTCGCATGCTCAGCCGGACCCGGAGGCACGCCGCTCGGGGAGTATCGCAAGGCCTCCTTGTTCTTATAGACGTCCTCGGTGATCGAGCGGTATCCCGCGACGGTCATAAGGATATCCAGGTCGGCGAGAAGACTCTTGATGACGTGCCTGCACCCGTGCACGCCTTCGTGCGACATGCCCCACACGAACAGGCGGCCGATCATGACGACGTGCGCACCGAGAGCGATCGCCTTAAAGACATCCGCTCCCGTGCGGATGCCCGAATCGAAGATGATGGTCATCTCTGCAGGCACAGTCATGTGAGTGTAAGTCGCATGCTTCAGAAAGATACCTACACAGGGCCTAATGGTGGCAACGCCAAGAGCCCCCGCTTCTACCAGCTCTATATGCCTCACGATGACGAAGTCGTATGTACATTGCGATATTCACAATCAGCATGGTACCTACCTCACTCCTCCTGTAGACACTTTCTCTTCTCAACCGCGCTTGGAAGTCCGGATTCGACGTTCTCATGCTCACCACCGACACCTGGCAGCTGGGCTGGCGTCCCACAGATATCAACATCGCCAACTACACGCACGTCCATGCCTTCTCTTCTGACGTGCTTACGTGCCGACATCACCTGCAGGTTCTACTATCCTGGCACGCCGGGCAACGAACTTGGCGAGTCCGACCCAGCTTACATGGCCAAGCACCACGACGACCTCGCGCAGGACAAAGGCCACTGGATCGACTCAAGCGTCTGGCACGGCAAGCCGCACACGTGGGAGAAGGTCCGCTGGCTTATTGGCGAATGGAAGAAGATCTCGGACGGCCGCCCGTTCGTGCTGAAAGGCATTCAGAGCGTTGCGGACGCAAACCGTGCTCTCGAGATAGGCTGCGATGGCATCGTGGTCACGAATCACGCTGGCCGCCAGGTTGACGGCGCGGTTGGGAGCTTGGACGTTCTCCCGGAGATCGCGGAGGCTGTCGGGGATAGTGTGTGTTGTCTTACTCTCGCCATTTTATCAGAACACACTCAGTTGCTTTTGTTTCGACGTCGACGTCAAGTTACCATTGTACTGATGCACAGCATTACTTTCGTTCTTCACCGACGCGGCTTCATCATTGACGCGGGCGACCTCCTCAATGGGCTGCGATGACGCCGTAGATAGACAATACTAGGCCCACAAGAGTCATGCCCAAATGTCAACTAGTCTTTGCGGGACTGCTCACCGGCATACCGAGCTCACCGGCGACGCGAGCAGGAATAAGCTCGCCGAGAGGCGAGTAGAGCTTGTTGATACCGATAGGCGCGAACATAATTGGAACCGGTATCTTGTGTCCGAAGATCGTCGCTACAAAGCAGTGCAATATGAGATCGTGTTACCGCTGCGATTCTCACAGGTGAACCCACTCGTCAAATCGCGCGTGTTGGTGTCCACGCATGTACGCGGAATAATACGCCATCTGTAGAAGGCCTCCCTGTACCGGACAAGTCAGTCACTAAAGATGGTATTCTCTCAGACACTAGAAAGGCACATACCTATTCGCTCTATCGGTCCAACCGAGGCCTGCATTGGAGTTAGCGTAAAAGTATCCACGGTCGTTAAGTTTCTTCTTGGTCGACTCCTGCAGCTCGTCGGGGTGGACTGAGAAGCTTGGCACTGTATGATCATGAGATCTCGTTACAGTCCGCCAGCATGAGCCGGTACGTACAAATTCCCTTCTCGCCTCCAAGCTTGAACACTTCGCGCTGGTACAGGGAGTAATGGGGCGAAGGACCCTTGGGCTTGTTAGTTGGATCCATTGCGATGGGTGTTGTACAAGAAGGACGTTGTGAGTGTGCTGTGCAGGTTTCGAGGAGATCGGCTACTGTTGCTGGAGAGCAGGAGTTGAGGATAGATGTATATATACACCGGGCTGGTGAAGGAAGACGTGAGCGGTCAATGACATCATGGGTGGCATATGTCAGGACTTCGCGAGTCTGCGACAAAGTAACTCCTCATTGAATATTGATCGCGCGGACGGCTTCCTGCGTACTCAACATCGCTCGAGGGGAATCGTAGCGCCGCGGCATCAGACGTGGAAGGTACGGGGGTGAGTTGAAGACCGTAAGTTATGGACGGCTCTCCGAGAAGGAAGGCGCACAGCTTATTCGGGCATCCGTCTCCTTGTCTGTCGCGTGACATAACCCGACTCCACGCCCATTTCGATCGCATCGCGCGTTTCGGCACCCGCCGGGCCTCACTGCGAGAACGAATCCTTAGGCCTCCTAGTCAGCGGCCACTAACCACCTCCGAGTCGCTTTGGGTACACGCATACCAATTCACCCATCATATCTATACAAACAAAACACAGGCAAAGTGAGCGCAACGCACATCGCAGGCTGGGATGTATGGGGGTTACAATATCCAGCAACGCACGGCAAGCACACACGCCCATTGCCAGTGCAAACCTCCCTCTGAAGGCATCTCCTACACTTTGATCGTCTCCGTCAGCTTGTCTAATAGCGCCCCAACTCGTCTCGCCTCCTGTTCCGCCAGCGTCGCATTCACATCAATGGTTAACGCCTCCGTAATCGACGGCAGAGTCGTCGCTCCGTACCCTACGAAGAAAACTTATCAGTACCGTGTCCCATCCCTCCTGCGGCTCTCCGCCGCATTCAAGCGAGATCGCATACGGCGCGCCTGCGCAGCACCGAGGCCCTGCCCGACGGCATCGCAATCCACGAAACACATAGGAGTAGCGGAAATTCCACATACCGAGCCACTTGCCAGGCGCGACACCCAAGTGCCTGTACCACTCCCGGTCCTTGATGCCCTCCTCCGAGATGAACCCGCGCTCGAACGCGACCAGCTTAGCGTTCGCCGCCTGCACCCGCT
>NW_006766892.1:899126-934602 GCF_000275845.1 Dichomitus squalens LYAD-421 SS1
CTTACCGCGCTCTCTATGACCGCCTTGGCATAGACGGCTAATGCTATGCAACACTCCGACGCCCATGCCATCTTCCCTGAGAGTCCCACTCCTACATGATGAAGGCCCGTGATGAGGCCCTCCGCCGTGGGTTCTCCAGCCGCCGGTACCATCTGATTTTTCCGCAAGACAGCGAGAGCTTCGTCCATGGTCTGAATCTTGTCCACCGCTGCCGTAAAGGTGGCTGTAGCCGGTGTGGACCGCAGTTGCTTGGTAGGCGGTGCGCCTGTCGCTACAGTTGTCGATGTCTTTCTTGTCTGCGAGGCGGTTTGTGGCGATGCTGCCGGTCCTCGCCTGGTAGCGTCCTGGGGCATCCTGCTGTCCGTATGTATTGCTGCTGTTTCATGTACGCTATAGGCCGTCGCCCAGAGGGATAACTGACCGCACGACGTAGCCCGCTCCTATTGGCTGACGATCGTGGGAAAGTTGCCGTAGGTGGTGGTACGAGTGAAAGGAGCTCCCCAAGAGTTTCTTCAGCCAGCCCGGGAGCGGGAGGCCGTTGATGCGCGAGCTGTGGCCGTGGTGGTGAAGGGCGCATCTCGAGTGTCCGTGTCCGGACGGGTGCGGGTGTCCCTCCTCACTGTCGGGATGAGGAACGACGTCCCCGTCGACGTGCGCATGCGGGTGTGCATGGCGGTGCGCGTGCGCCTCTTGATGCGGGATCTTGTCGAGCAGTTCGCGGAATGCCTTCTCCGCCTCCTCCTTCTCCTCGTCGAGCGCCTTGCTCGCTGCCTGCAGACGCCCAATGCTCCTCCGCAGCCCAGAGAAGTCGGCAGTCGTGCTCAGCGCCGCGTTGATGTCTTCGACCGCGTCTAGGTAGCTGTCCAGCTCGTGCGCGTAGTGGGTCGTGTTGAGCGGGAGGATAATCGAGTCGGCCGGACGGAGCGCGACGACACCGAGATGCTTCGCGACGGCAGCGTGGCGGAAGAAGCCAGGGTCAGCATACCTTTCCTGCCACAACTGCGAGTCGTAGACGGAGTGGTAGTGGTACACGGCGTCGGTCAGCGTTGATTCGAAGTTTTGGTTCATGCTCGCAACCTAGTCAACAAAATTAGCCAGCTATCGGTGTCGTTGCAAGCAGGGACGCCACTTACACCGAGATGTTGGAGGAGCGCCGTCCAGTCGCTACCGGATCCCAGAGGAGTGATGCCCAAGTCAGATTGTGTGTGCAGTTTTCGCTCCGAGAACACCGCCGCGCTCTCGGCGTCCACGAAGCCGTCATATGGACCAACATCATGACGCGCGTCCCATAGCGTCCGAGTGGGATCGGTCGGGTGTGGGACCTTCAGCGCGACATCGCGGATCAAATGCGCGAGCGATGGGGATGCGCCAGCTGACCACTGAGACCCACCAGTAGATACGTCTGTGCCAAAAACAACATGAGTATATACATTCCTTGATATGCAGGTACTGACCAAGGTTGATATATGCAACGACGTTCTCGGTGATCCATTCCGGGAAGTCCTCCGCCCACTCAGTGCTGCCAATCAGGCCATACTGCAGATCAAGGCCGACATTAGACACGTCTAGCTTATAGGACGACGCTGGAGAGACAACCCGTACCTCCTCAGCATCCCAGCTAGCGAACACGACGTTTCGCAGGGGCCGCCAGCCCTTCCTCAAGAGGGCACCATATCCGCGGACGACCTCATGAATGGACACGGTACCAGATGTCGGGTCAGTAGCACCCATCACCCAAGCTTTTGACTCGTCAGTTCAAGGCGAGACGAACCATAAATTAGTCATGGAACGCACCATCACGGTGGCAGCCGATCAAGACAGTCTCGTTCTTGATGTGACCAGGGAGGACAGCCAGTGTGTTCCAGATGGGGATGACCTTGGTATCGACTACACAACAAAATCAGTATACAAGTCAAGTATCAATTCAATATTACTCCACATACCATGGTTCACGAGCTTGACCTTCTTCTCACTAGCTTTTCCGTTCAACGTGAGCGCAGCTTTGACATCTTTACCGGAAATTTCCTTGAGAAGGCGTTGAGCATTCCCCCAAGAGATAGGCAAGCTAGGGATCTTGGGGATGTTCTCGCCGTCCGTGCGGGTCGCGTTCTCATAAGCGGGGGCGTCAGGAGTGGTGGGGTCTCCAGGGTACAGCGAAATATACTGCACGCTGCCGCGCTGCACGGCTGTCGGGTTCCGCGCTGGGCCTTCGGGGTATGGCTTGTAACCGTTCTCGACAGTAACAACACCATCGTCGCGCGGGTCATCGTAAATGAGCACGCCAACAGCTCCAAGCTCTTGTGCTCCTTTGATCTGCCATTATGGAATCAAGTTGAGAGAAGCTCGATATCTGGTGAGCAGATGACATACCTTTAGGCCGCGGAATACACCGCCATAGCGCGCGAGGACAAGCTTTCCCGTAAGGTTCACCCCCTTGACGATGAGCTCATCGTAATCCTCCTTCCTGCCGTAGTTCACGTACACGAGCTGACCTTCCACTTCACCGTCCGCGCTGAACCCGTGGAATGTGGGTACAGCATCGCGGTACTTGGCCGCATCTGGATCGTGCGGGTCTCCGTCCTCCACCAGGTCGGCCTCCCACTCAGGCTTACCGTCCTCCCCGAGGATGGAGAGCGCTAGGTCAAGCGGAGTGTTCATGACTGGAAAGTATTGGTCGATCCAAGCCTTCGGATGGTGGTATTTGGGGATGTCGAGGGTCGCCGAACGCGACTCGTGAGTGCCTGCGTGGTAGAGAGGGATATCCTCGGATGCGTGGATGCCAAACTCGTCCTGGAAGAGCTTTAGGATGACCTTGGCATCGTTGAGATCTTCGATGGAGCCTGCGACGTGCGGGTGGGTAGCGTACTCGCGGGAGGCAGCGAGCGCGGAACCAGGGTCCGGAATCGAGCTGCATTTGAGAAATTCAGATAATCATGAGGCTCGCAGCACTCGCAACAGCTGTAGGGGCAAATGGGACGTACAGATAGAATTCCTCAACCTTCTCAGGGCTGAGCGGGCCGCGTTGCTTCCATGCAGCCTTCTTAGCCCAGTAAAGACTCTCATGGTGGTGCTCATCGTGCTGCATCGGTGCAAGGACATGCATGGCAACCGTGTATGCACCATAAATGACGAACACAACAACCAGGTTCCTCAGACCCCTCCACTGGCGCGAGCCCGACCAAACTCGAGAACGCTGGGGCTCCTCATCATTCTGCTCGTCGCGGTTGAGAAGAAGAATCTTCTCCGGGTCGTGGCTTTCCTTCATCGCAGAGGCCGATGAGGGCTGGGGGGCAAGAAAGGTAGGAGTAGTGGTTGGAGAGTATATGTAATGAGCGAAGTCCGACCGCGCGACCGCAGCGCAATGGCGCGCGAGTCTCGCCGGGACTGCTCGGCCCGTGCTATCATCGCGCGGATTCATACTCGCGTCAGTCCGAGTCGTGACCGCGTTCAACTTCAGTAGTCCTCGCAAACCACTCAGATCCCCTTGACTGTACAGTGCAACTCAGGCTTACAACGCATATGTGGCGGCCAATATTACGGATAGCCCTTCGCTTCACTGTTCTTTTCCCTGTATCAGGACTAGTCAGGCGGCTGGAGAGTTCATGCTTCCAGCTTCAAGCACTACTGACTTACCTACCAATTCCACGATTAGTCCTTCTGTGGAATTACTCTCCTATAGTTCGTCCCCGCTAGCACCAAATTTCCGATTAGACTCCGTTCGCAGACGGTTTAGACTCGTGCCACGTCTGCTGGCCTTCAACGACTTGAAGTTGCTGGTTCCATCGAACCTCCACTGGGGAAGAGTATCGGAATCTCTTGGGTCTCCGTGTGCTTTTTGCCCCAATATATCTTACATCTCCTCGTCTGTCTGGTACACGAGATAAAGCACAATATGTAGCATCTACATAAACTAGACAATCTCGTGCTCGACATTTTCTGGTATCCACCCCTCGGTCTCTTCCATAGCCGGACCTCTCTTGAACTACAAGCTAATACTTCAGTCACCAATACTCCAGTCACAGACTACACAATTCAGAAGGAGGATGGATGCGCTCCTCGGGGCTGCGGCCGCCGGAGAGTGCACAGCTGACGTCTATGCCGTTGTCATGTCTTCTAGCTCCGCATCTGCCGGATATGTATCGGGACCTATGATCGCGCCGAGCGGCCCAAGGCTGTAAGACGCAGTATCCGAGCGCAGCGTAGAAATATGCGAAGTGTGGAGGGGATCGTCTGTGTCCAAGTTAACGTTTTTCTGGTACGATTGTTGGAGATCCATGAGGAAGTTGGAGAGGATTACAGATGTCAGGCTGACAGCGAAACGCAATTATTCGCAACCCAGTAGCAAAAGCACATGGCAGGGGACCTACTGGGATGTGAATATTGAAATGTCGCTCAGGCCGTATGAACTAATGATCTGAAAATGATTTGGGCACCCGTTAGCATATGATGGCTGACACGCTTAGAGTGAAAATATCAAAAACTCACGGAAAGCTCGGTGAAAACGAGATGAAGGACATTCAGGACTTGAAGGACGCTTTATAACGTTACACATATCAGTGATACATATGGTTTCCTGCGATCAGTGGTGGCATACATGAAGTATAGAATACCTGTTGACGTGGATCAACGTAAGTTTGAGAAGAGAAGTGCACGAGTATACCGACTTACCATCCCATAGCATGATGTACATAATACTCGTACCTCTCATTTGCAGCACTCAACGTCCACCGAGAACCCTCCAAGTGACTGTGATGAGTAGAGCATCCGACATCATGAGGCATAACCGGCTGGGTATGATCACTAGGTAAGAAGCGAGTTATTCCATGAGCAACCGCGATGAGACAACTCAGCACATACAACTGTCAATCCTTTGAGTCTGGTATTATGACAGATGCGAAACGTGAATGACGCACATATTAAGAATGGCAGGAACCAAAATGAGCGATACACATCCAATAATGGGATATGCAGCTCCGGAAGACATGTATCCGAAACGAGCCTGCTTATATTCCACAGCTATCTCAGAATCCAAAATGTAGGGAGAGACACCGTTCTAGAAGGACCGTACCATGTTGGCAGCAAAGGGGAAAAGCGAGAGAACCGAGACTATGGCCGACAGCGCACGGCGCTGGGTCAAGCTGTAAAGTCGTAGTGCAGAGAAAACTGAAAGTTCAAAGTTGTAACCAGTTAGGATGAGCAACCTTCTTCAGTCTGACTCATTCGGTGGAACATACACGCTGGGGGGACCAATGACAAATATTCTAGCGCGCTGATAGTATCGGCAAGCACAGTGCAACTGGAGCGCGATCACATTGTTAGATAGTTGGGTAGAGAGAGGAAGGATATATGGCTCGACATACCCCTTGAGGTAGAAATGAGTGATGTACACTTACTTCTGAACTGTATTCACATACATCGTCTGATAGGGAGAAGTTGAGAACCATCAGGATTTGCTGGAGTAACGTAGTATATCTGGTAGTGTAGTAAAGGGCGGTGGACAGGGGACGAGCGGTGTTCCCCCAGAAAAGCTCAATCTCCGTGGGTATCGACGCCAACCAATCATAGATTGTAAATGCTAACTAATGTTATGACGCCGTGACAGCATAGAATCATCTTGGAGACCTACCTCCCGCGGCAGCATTAGAGTACTGTCCTTGCACGCTGTCATAAGTGGGAATCGGGAGAGTCAGCCAAGCACCGCGTAATACTGATGGAACCTGATATTTGACGTACACGGTAGCATAAAACAAGGCTAACGAGGAATATGCGGTCTGGGCGGACATCTGGAGGCTTGGACCGGGAGAGGGGTTGGTTACAGTTCGTTTTGTACTCGCCCGTGTCAGAGAAGAAGCTCGGACTTAGCGGGTCAACTTGCTGGCGTACAGGCTGACAGGCACGTTGGGGGCTTTCGTCCCCTGGGAGACATTGTCAAAAACGCATGGACATAGCGACCGGAGCTCAGATCAGCGACGCATGGTGAACTAGGGCGACTTCGCCGGTAGCTGAGGCAGATGTCTCACAAGTGCATGAGGATGCCTGTGGTTTAGGCTACTTGGCTAGACAGAAACCCAGCCGCATTGTGCTCTGGCTCACCTGTTCGCACCTCTTTGCTGTCAGATATCGTATTTGTGGATGGTGTGCAGGCTTCCCTTGATCTGTAGATCATAGGAAGATAGCGCAGTACGTGCCCGATCGTGGCTGTGAGAGAGTCGTGCTCTCGTGGCAGGTAGAAGTCTAAGAAGGTCGAAGCCCATCTTGAAAATCGTTCAGAAGCCCATGCACGTAGAGAAGCAGCGACGAGGAGGCATCTTGCAACCATGCGTCCAAGAGTCCGACTATCATCTTCCCGCGACAGCGTCCGAAGCGGCTCAAGCTGAGCAGTAGGACGAAGGCAGTCTGAAGTTTGGCAGATCGGATATCGACAGTCTGTTGCTCACCTACCTCAGTACTTGGTAGTCCCCAAGGTTTGCTCGCAGCCGACACAAGTGGCAGGAGAGTTCATCGGCCCGCCGGTCTTGTTTGCTTCCGGGCCTCTTTGGCGCCCAGTCTGGAGCCCCGCATTGCGATGAATACATAGTTCTCCGAGCCCTTGACCATGGCAGATGAAGACAAGTCGTCTGAGCATTCACAACCTTCTGTGCAACCGCCTGCAGAGAGTCCACCCGAGCTTCCCCCAAGCCAGGCGGAGACGGCGTCACCAGCTCCTACAGAACGAGCAGAACTCCTGCAACGAGCACGCGCTTTCCTGGTCTCCCCTCAGGTCAAGCATGAGGACTCTGCGGCCAAGCGGAGGTTCCTGGCGGACAAGGGTCTGACGGATGCTGAGATCGAGAGCTTGCTATACGAGGTGGTACGTCGTATCTCTTCTTTCCAGCCGTGCTACGCCAACAAGTGTTGTCCGTCCAGCCGCCACCCGCTCCGCCCCTTCCACCCCGCACATATCCCCAACCACCGCCTTCAAAGGTCCCTTATCTTCTCTTGGATGTACTCCGCGCATTTACATGGATAGCCGGAGGCTCTGCAGCGCTACTGCTCGCATACTTCGTAAGTCTGCACTTCCACTCTCGACATCCCGCAGACGCTCAGCCGACTCGACAGCGTTTCCTCTACCCCAAGATCGCACAGATGTACCAAGCCCGTATCTCGCTCCGCTCACATCGCAGCGCACTTCTCGAGCGTCTGACGCGGTCACTCGGGGATCTGAAGGAGGCGCAGCAATCGACATTCGCCATCCTGCCCCAGCCCGAACTTTTCCGTGAACCAACGAAATACGCGGAGTGCCACGGACTGGACGAACTCATAAGCGCAGCCGGGGACGTGCAAGACGTGCCTCCCATAACCCTCCTACGGTGTGCCATCGAGGACTGCTCGAAGGGTGAGCGAAAAGCGACGTCGCCGGAGTTATTCCGTGTACTCGAGGCCAAGTTCCCTTGGATCGCAGAGGAGGGCGCGCAGCACGAGGTGCGTAATTGCTATGTCGCCTGTCCACGAACATCATGTGCGAACATTTGTTCAAAGGAGAGCCTCTGGCGAACACTCACTACAACACCCGTGTTCCGAGCCGTCGACCCCGCTGTACCTCCGACAAGCCCGTCCTCATCCTCAAGCCCTTCTCCCTCGCCTGTACCCTCCCCCGAGACAATCTGGACATACGCATCACCCACACCACCACCTCCGCCTCCCCTCCTCGCCTCCCTCGCCTCCCTCAAATCCGCGCTACCTCCGCCCGCGTCCTCGCAACCGAAGTTCCAGCACACTTTCCAGGCCCTCTCCGACCTCACAGGCTACATCACGACCCAAACGTACGCCCTCCCCACGTCCTTCCGCGCGCCCGGCCTCGGGCTGGGCACCTCTCTCTCCCCGGAAGAGGAGGAGGTGCGCCGCGAGATCCGCGCGCTCAAGGGCCTCGTCCTCAATCGGCGGTCCTTCATGCCGCGCCTCCCAAGGCCGGGGTCCGCGGGCCTCCCAGACGCGAGCGGAGTTGCTTAGATGCCAGTGTCGTTGTTGCCGCGCAATGGTGTCCGAGGCGCGGTCGACGGACGGAGGACGGCATCTATGCATTCTGCCCACGTCAAGTGGTAGGCTTGACGACGCGTCCGGACTGCGCTCGGCGTTGGCTGAACGTGAGCGTTGTCTACGTACGTGTACAATGCTTCTAGGCCTTATATACACTCGGGGTTTTTTTGGAGCATACGTTGCTTGGACGCCTCGAGGCTATCGCATGCGCACTCCGCACAGGGTCGAACAAGCCCGCCCGAGGTAGCAACCCATTGCAAGCCCTCCACGACGCACGACAGTTGCAAAGGTACGTTGAGCGAGACATGGAAGTTCGCGGGCGATCGCGTCCGTCCGAAGCCCGCTATTGTTCCGTTTCAGGTTAATTCTTGACAGCTCGAGCCGTCTACTATCTCCTACGTGAAAGGGGCAGCAATTACATGATATCTAATAAACTTTAACGGCAGCCCTACAACAGTACAGTCCGAAGCCGAGTCCGAGCGATCATGTATATACCGCCGCAAATCGCTGTACATGCAAGGACCAAATGTAGATGCATATGTAGTCCCGAGGCCGGTGCAGGGGTAGTGAAGTCGATCAACGAGAAAGCTGCACCGGGGATGAGCGGACGAATTGGTGAGTATAGTACGGATATGTAGGGGTGGCCCGGGGTCTAAGGCACCCGGTCGGGAGGGCGTCGAGCTCGGGCAGAGAACCCGGTCGGGAGGGCGTCGAGCTCGGGCAGAGAGCCCGCTCGAAACGGAAACGGAGAGGTATCGGGAAGGCAAATGTGAAAAGTCAGCTACGAGGGTGAAGGGCTGCGTGAAGGCATGATCGGATACGTGTGGTGTGGTATGTGCAGGGAATGTCAGGACGGCGTGATGTAAGATGTGATACAGCAGGAGGTCGCGGTGCAGAGGGTCGGAGAACGCGGTGATGAAGCGAGATGAAGGTGCCAGCGAACGTGCTGGAAAGAAGGTGGATAGCGGGTCAGAGCAATATGCGAGGGAAGATGATAAATCCGAGGTAAGACAGTCGAGAGCAGGACGGTGCGTAGTGTCCATGTTTGTGCGAAGCAAAAGTGCAGGATGTCCCAGGTCACGTAAAGGCATGGCGCGCTCGTGGCGCAGGCTCAGAAGGTAGCAGTCGACATCGGCGACCTGATCAACATTCGCCCAAGAAGCTGTTCTTCGGCCATGGCTGTTTGTAATCCCCGCTCCATGTTGTTAGGTTCGGATTTGAATACGCCTCCAGGTATTGCTCGATGTACGCCGCGGTGGGGTAGTCCTTCGGATCGCAGCCGATGTTGATCGCGTTCGAAGGCTGGTACACGCGGATGTAGTCCACCCTCATGTGTACAGGGAACGGCAGGTGGGCGAGGTCGACCGGCCCGAAGTTGAACGACATTCCCAGGTTCATTATGATGTACTGCGGGCGTTATGTTTAGATTAGCGTTGATGGCTAAATGGGATACAATGCCGTAGTCGAGTAATATATGCACGGAACATACCATAGGCTCGCCCGGAACAGGACGTTCCTGGATTTCCACCAGCGAGTCTGGACCCATTCCGGGACCGTTCAAAGTCCACGAAACCTGATTGTTTGATATCCAGGTGATGTACTAGAACGTCATGCGTCAGTACCGCATCATACGTGGCTGCGTGAGAGAAACGCGTACGCCATCCTCGAAACCTGGTTTGTACTCGAAGCCGTATATCGAGTAGCACCCAGTCTCGTACTCGTAACAATTAGGGTCCGTGGCCGTCACGACAGACGTGGCCTGTTGCGTCGCGCTGCCGGTGAACGTGTTCTGCTGGGATATCGACGGGTCCGTGATGATCTCATTGTCGCTCGTGTTCTGCCAAATATACGCGTGGTTGAACGGCTGCATGATTCGGAGCGCCGTCGTGGAATTGCGTCAGTACTTACGTCTACCATCACCATGCCATGCGTCAGCGAGAAAAAAATAACACAACACTCACCGCCCATTGCGCACTTTGGGACACTTGTGCGATGAGGGTATTCTGGTCAATCTGCGCCTCAAACACGTCGATCTCAGGCGCGGCCCTCCCAACAAAGGTCCCGTCCGAGTGCTTGGGCCCAGGATGGCTCTCGCCAGGGCAGGTACACCGGGATAACCGCTGGCCGGGAAGGTACGACAGGACGCCACCCTTACCCTGATCACCGTCGACTGTAGCTGCGGCAGGCTGTCCGTTGATAGTCTGGTTCGCGACAGTGCCGACGTCGCAGGTGTCGTATGTGTACGGCCACTGCGGACGCAAAATAGACCCGCCGCGAGATTCGTCAGAAGCACAGCGTGAGGAGCGCGAGGTTGACAGGAGGTCCCAGGGGGTTGGAATGGGAGAACAGTAAGCCCGCAGGTTACGAGGAAGCGCACACAATGTGGCAACGTACCATGCCTTCGAGGGACGCGCCGTAACCGGCACGGCCCAAGTTTCCCATGGTCCAGATGGCAGGCCAGAGCCCAAGAATGTTGTTCACGCCGGGAAGCGAGACGTTAGTCTCGATATATCCACCGGTGAAGCAGAACTTGTTCCATGTAGACATCATTCCTGAAAGGCGCGAAGGAACGTTAGAGATCGTAGCGAAGGCATACCCGGCATGTTTCAAATATGCTTACCTCCCTGATAGCTGAGATTATGCGTCTGCTTCTGGGACAGCGTGATGACCAGGTTCCCGCCCTCGGTCGCGATAGCTTCGGGATCGTACCACTCTAGGTTGTTAGTTTCCCAGTAGTGAAGGTCAACCGCTTCCCAATACGGATCGTCGCCAGGATAGAACGTCCGTCCATCTACGTTGAACTCATCGGAGAAAACGAGCTCAAGCTGTTCACCGTTGCGCCAGCCAGTCTTCTTGTACGCAGACTTTGGCGTGTCAATGTCGATCAGACCGCGGTGGCCTGGGATGTCCGGGACCTACGTGAAACTCACAAGTGTCAAACGTACTGGACACAAGGTAGAGCGGCCGGAAGCTCACGTACCTGTCCAGAAGCATTGATGCCGCCCAGATTGAACGCACCCAGGGTACTCTGTGTTGTCCTTACGGCAGTAATGACAGGATATCCGATACTGTGCAAAAGAATTAGTCCACGCCTTGAAAATTCTGTTCACGAACTCGGAAAGAAGTAATAATTGCAGCAGCTAGACCAGGCCGATGCTACGACGAAGAGCCGCAAGTGGAGAAGGTGACGGTATAGCGGTGATTACGGGGTGACACCTGAGGGTGAGCGTACAATCCGTCAGATCCTAACCGGTTGTGGCAGGACCCCGCTAATTGAGCGGAGCCCTGTTAACACCGAGACGACCGTCGACGGCCACTGGCCCAAGGTTCACGACAGCGGATGTGAGACCCACGGGAACCAGGCAGTAGGTCCACGCAACGGCTAGTGGGAGGTAAGGGCCTCACGGTACTACACGCGACTGGGGGCCTGCGCAGCACGAAGGAACGCAGGACATGTAAGGTAGAGAACAACCATGCGATAATACTCACAATAGGATGAGCACAGCAGTTATGAGTAGCAGCAGCGCACCGAGGTTGACGATGCCTCGCCTCGAGATGATATCCCCACCATTGTCGGCCCAATGTCGATCTGCTTCTAGTTCAGGGTCTGGTTTATGAAGATCGTCGTCGTCTTCCTTGTCCTCAGGTAGAAGGTGCGTCCCCCATGTCTGAGGGTCGGGGGAAAGCGTGTACTAGGGAGAGGGTCCGTTCGGCTCAGTTCGTGCGCCGTGCAGAAAGGGAGAAGCCAGAACGCACCAGATCGCCGAGTGACAAGGGGCGACTTGGACCGAGGTATGGTGAGTCGGATGCGACAGATAGCGAAGGACTGCTTCCGTAGGAGGTAAGACGCCTGGGTAGTGAAGGGAGAGTTTCTGAAAGCAGACGAGATGCGGACGATGGATATGACGATATCGAGCCCTTGGAGTTGCGACTGCCCTCCGCAGAGTCGAACGGGCTGGTGGACGGGGGCGGCGGCGTCGAGGCGGCCATGGAGGTGGATGGAGAGGACAAAGGAGGGACAAGAGGCCTGGACAGGGAAGGAGCGAAGATTCGGGAATGATGAGAGCCGTGGTTGGGAAGGGCAGGCGAGGGCCTGGCGACACCGAAGCAGGGAATGATCTCGCGCGGTGGAGTACGGCCATGGCAGATAAAGATATTCCTATTCCCCAGGCCCAGGGCGCGTCATGGCCTCCGCCGAATCGAAGCAGGCGGACGACTCGCGAACGGTCCCCGTGCACCTCACTCATCCTATGACGCCAGGACCCCGTAAGACGGTCTCCTCCCCCGCTCTTGCCTTCACAGTCTGGCAGCCCTATCTCCTCATTCAAGCCTCACCGCTCGCACCCAGCACAAAACACTCACTGTCAGACCGAATATGCATCCTCCATCCTCGATCGCGTCCTCAAACGCCTCAATCGACCTCGAGCGCCCTTCCTGTCATTTTAGGTGCATCGGGCAGCCCAGATCTCGGTGATCTCCCTATCGGCAAATTCGCCCCCCAAACCCGGCTATTTTCCACTCCACAGCAGCTGGCGTCACAGGCACTCGTCCAACGCGAGCATGCTGGGTTCATTGGGACCGTTCGTACTGACAGTACGAGACTGCAAGAGCTGCAACCGTTCGACATCTCTGCGTGGCGCAGGCATACAGAGTCTACCTGGACGCGATCTGGGTCCTCCGGCGGCACCGGTTCTCAAGATGGTGCTACCAGCGGCTTTTCCCGACATTCGCTGGGATAGGTGACCGTACATACTGCGCAAATGATGAACGCATATCGTACCGCCTTCTCGTGTCGTCCGCAGGGATGATGCATCCGCTCACCGCGCGGCCCTTGATGTTCTCCGCTCACCACGAGCGCAGCTAGTCACTGTACTATACAGCTCGTCGCCAAGTACGCGCTCACCTAGGCGAATCCGCACGGTCATCGGTCGCTGGCAGTCTCACCCTCTTCAGTACCAGCCGGAACATCGCACGCTCTCATCGAACGCGCCTCACCTTACAGCGAAGCCTCGACCGTAGCAGCGCTCGCATCATCGACACTGATATCACAATCATGACCCTGATGCCGTTGAGTTCCTCCATGGCACATACAGTGCACAGGTCTAGAGACTCCGCGCGGCCTAGTTTCGCTCAGTCCTTGCTCGATCCTCGTCTCACTCATCTGTTGCAGCTTGGTGACCTGCCACCATCTACCGACGAATGTTCGTGTTCATCCCGACTCTCCGAGACGGTCTGGGCTCTGACTGTTCATCATGACTGACTGACAGTCTTCTCGCGGCGACGTACACGCCACTGCAAGCTTGTATCTTGACTGCAACGATTGAACTTTTCCGATTTCTCTTGTGACAGACCATACATTCCGAGCTCGCGCTCTACATAGTTCAACCTCTCCATTGTCACGCGAATGGTCACGCCACAATACCAGCACGCAGAAAATCAACGAACCCGAGTCGCCGTCAATACTGCGGCGAGACGGCTCTCTCGCACCAGAGACTTCTGAATACTGTACGTACATCGCCTGGCCGTATGTGACCGGGAGCGATAGTCGGCCTCTAACAGCACTGGGGGCGTTCAGCGGACTCCACAACTCGACTTGCGACCTTGTATCATGCTCAGACCATTGCTGACGCCACCTGATCCACAGGCACAGACATAGCCTGCGGTCCTATCAACCTTCGTCGTCGATGCCCTGCGCATAGAAGAGATGTATCACGGACGCTGGTCACCCGAGATGGCGTCGGTTTAGGCGCGCCGGTACCTGTGCACCTCAGGACGCCGAACTGGAACTCAGCGGACACCCTGACTCGTGGGTCCAAATCACTGCGGTAGTGCCACCCGAGAGTTCGACATCTTCCAGTATAAGACATACAACGCAAAAGGCGAGAATAAACGTGCCGATGTCTATGCCCTGTGGCCTCAGCTCGACGCGTCAGAACATACCCTCTGAGCGCCAGCATCATGGGACATGGCCCTTCTAGTTTCCAAGTCTCACTTCGTGCATCAAGTCAGAATCAAGACCGGTGCCAGTGCATACAAGCATGCGTACAAGCGCAATGGGGACGACTAAGTGATACAATGACGCCAAGCGTCACATCGGTACTACACGGTTTTGCTGTTAAGTAACCAGGCAAGAGAGATGAATGGAGAACATGCAGTATGTACGGGTGATGCGGACAGACGACGGACCGGAACCGGAAATATGCAAGGGTGAGTGCAGGCAGATGTACGAGGATCTCTCCGAACATTGGAAGAGCTGGGTGAATGTGATGCGCCGGACGAGAAGGGGGAGGGTTTTCGGAGAGGGGAGGGACATACCAGGGTTGCATGCGATGTAGTAATGTAGCAGCAGGAGAAATAATGAAGCTCGTGACCTGACGTGTGAGAGCATGGGTTGTCGTACAGGGATAAGGGGTATTGCGATGCAAGTCGGAGGACCTGGCTTCGACAGCGAGTGCCGGATGCCTTTTGATCGGAGACATGACCAAGGGACAAACGATCCGAACCGGTGATCCAAGAGAGCATGTGTGGGGGCAGAGGAGATGTCACGAAGGCATTTCAGCTGGAGCGAAGCAGCGCTTGTGCGCGGTTCGCATGGGCCTTGTCAACGAGGAGGTTCGCGGTCTTGTACGTCGAGCTATACATGTGGTTGATCCCGTTTTCTTCGAGCGTCCTCGAGAACCGGTTCACCAGCCCATGTTTTTCTACGCGTGCGCGTCAGCAACCAGCCAGAGATACGCGAGCCGACCACTTATGAGCTCACCTAGCCCAAACTTGCGCAGGTCAATCTGCAGGCACTTGAGCATGCCCTCCGGTTCGGGAAGCGCGCTATCCGCATCCTCGTCCTCCGCAGCGCCTTCGTCCTCTTCGGCCCAGCGCTCCGGAGAAGCGTTGCGCGAGTCCAAAACGTCCAGCTCCTGGCTGCACATGACCATATGCCTCTCGCTTGCCGGAAATAGAGTAGCCAGAAGGGACACAGGCGCAGCAAGAGAAGACCCTTCAGGCGTCCTCGTGAACGAGAAGAAGGGCACCAGCGGAGAATAGGAGGAGGACATGCTTGACGACGTCGACTGGGAGCTAGAGCGCGAGCGGACACGAGGGTTCCCTATTTTGACCGTCGACGCGGTCTGGAGGTGAGCTAGTCTGGGGCGGACATCGCGCTCGCTGTCATCGTCGTCGTCACTCGACTCGTCAGCGTCATCCGCGTCATCGATGACCGTCTCCTGCTCGAGGTCGAATTCGGGGGACTGCGAGTCGGAGCGATCCAGTGGGTCCTTCTTGGGCGAGTCGGGCGAGACGCGGGTCGTGGTATCGCTCCCGCTGCCCGCTTCTCCCTCGCTTAGTGAGATAACATGGATATGCTCCTCCGGCAATGCGGATAGGACGGGTGAAGCCTCGCACGCACGCCGTCCTCGTCGTGCGTGAGCCGGCTGACCGGATGGTCCCACAATAAGCTCCGGGAAAGCGACAAGTTTCACGATCTTGAGGCCCCATGTCTCAGCGCTATCATCAGAAAGCCCGACGCAGGTGATGTCTGGGGAGAGTACGCGCACGTCGCACATGGAGGGAGAGTGCGAGACAGACCGCACTGGTGGGGGTCGGCCTTCCGTGCCAACAGGGGACGCGCTCAGGTCCGCCTCGGTAGCGCGTTCCAGATCGAGAATATCGTTAACCGACGACATCCGCTGCGAGGGGACGCGCGAACGGGAGCCCGAGCTGCTCGATGTCCCATTGGTGTTGCTTCGTGAACGTGTAAATATCACCCCAGCGTCGGTGTCAAAGCCTTTCCGACATGGATTGACGGTAGAATGCAAATCGAACGGGTTGGTGGACTCTTCTTCGTCGCCTACCTCTGGCGATAGCAGAGGTGACGTAAACGCGGAGACTTGCGCCGTCAGGTTCGTAGGGTCGGATAGATATAAGTCAAAACCCGCAGAGCCAAGCAGTGACATAACTTCGGTCAAGCGACTCTCCTTGACCTGTGAAGGACGTTATAATGTGTCAATGCATTGATTCGAGATCTTCGAGGGCGTTCGCGTTCATTTAAAGAAGCAACGCGCGCTGCACATGGAAGCCACGGCCACACGAAGCCAATGCAGATAAGGATGAGGGGACCAGAGCATTGTGCCCACCCCGATCATTGATCATGTGCTTCTGCCTTGAAGGCCTTGCAACCTTCTTGGCCGCCCCCAGTGGAAGCAGAAGGGAGAAACACTCACAAAGATGAAGTCGCACATATATGACGACTGGTAGAATATGGAAATTCCGGCAGCAGCTATAGGTGCGGACAACTCGTGTACTCTAGCGCCCGAGGTGTCTGTACGAGGCAGGAGTCGGCGACAGTAGATCTGGACACTGAAGACTGCGTACGCACCTAGACGGTCAGAGTGAGAGTCGATCTGCAGGACCTTCCAGCGCTCGGAAGTGACTTCGATGGGTTCCCAGTCTTCCTTCACTCGCCTGGAACGTCGAGAGGACTGAAGGCTGTCGGCCAGGACATCGCGTTCACGCCGTCGAATAGTTCGCGCATCCTTCCTTGCGGCGGTGTGGAAGTCTTGGAGGGCATCGTGCTCGGCAAACAAGCTAACTTCGATTTCGTTACAGGTGACATTGAGGAAGGTAGGGTTAGGTTGAAGAATCTGGCGAAGAACGTGCGAAGTGAAGTGCTCGAGGCGGGAACGGGGAAGATGGACGAGGGAGAGGGATACAGGTAGCAGAGAGATTGTAACGGAGTCGGTATCACTCATACGGATAGGAAGGGAGGGGGGGCCACTTGCAGGCGAGAGCGCGGGGGGATGAGTGTTATAGGGAGAGGATGGGGGAGTCAGGGAGGAACCGGAAGGGACAGGGGAGGAAAGACCCTAGCTAGCTTGCCGGGCTGGTAGATCCAAGCCGCGCAAGGCATCTCGAGCTCAAAACCCGGCTGCAATCCGTCTTCTTGTCCCGGCGTCTGTCCAGTTCCTGTCTAAATCCCCCGCTTCCAAGGTCGGCCCGCCCGCTCAGTTGGGCTTATCTACCCGCCCCGACGCCCTCCCATCAATCCCAGATAAGCACAACGCCATGTCTTCCCAATCTGCCATGTACTTAATCTCCTCTTCCCCCAGGTCCATATGTCCGTCGCTATTGGGACGACACATTCCAGAACGATATACGTTTGGGTCAAAGGACACGGCATTTCCCTCTCCAGGTGAGGGTGCACTGCGGAGCAACCCTTGAGAACTTTCTGATATCTCCTTCTGATCGACCCCTGCGACACCTCCAACGCTACGGTGATACAGACAGTAATCAAGTCCCTCTGGTCGCTGAGGCAAGAGGTGCGCCACGGTCTGTTCTTCGTAGTATGTACATAGATGGAAAGTGGGTTGACCTCACGCCTTCGCAGAATCGACGGAATTCGTGCACATCCGTAAACGATTGCCAGAATTGCCCAACATTTGCACCATATGTAATGGCAGTCTGTCGTGGCGCTCACGATGAGCTTCCTTTTGCACTTGCTTGCGTGCTTTACATCATAGCTGCACGGGCACGCTCTTTCCTGGCATCTCACAAGGGCGTCGCCCATGGTCTCGAGCTCGAGGTTTCCGCGCACTTGCGCTCAGCCCCGGTCACAAGGACGTTCACGCGTCTACAATGAAGAACTTGCGAGGTCTCTGTCTTGCCATGTTCGCCGCAATCTGCTTACCTCGCCCGTTTCGCCGACGGGCTTGGAAATTGCTAGGAAGATGAGATACGTTTTGGAGGTCTATGTAGATAGACCGTGAGTGCATGCTTCCTCATTGTTTCATGTTCACTACCCTGTTTTTGCAGCCGCTACTTTATTCCCAGACTGAGCGATCGCTACTCTCGACACGGATCTCCGATAACTTGGCGCGTTGCTAGCGCGGAAACGGGCTCCCGATGCCATGTATTATCTTGGCCTACTTCGACATGATAGGCAAACAGAGATGTCTTCCCCCGACCATTGCTCCATAAGCTCGTGTCAGAGCTATGGCGAACATCTGTCTAGTGCTTTCACGTACGTTACGGTGGTGAAGCCTTCTCGATTCAACGTCAACCTTCACATAGCTAGGTCCTGGGGACTGTCCGTTGCACACAGCCCCGTTGCAGCTATGCGGCTCAAGACCCTATGAAGGTCCGTTTCTCAGTCAATAGTCCGACAATCTGGGTCGAACGCACCGAAGAGTGTTTTCGATAGCAAACTCGCAGCGTTAAAAGGGCTCCCAGGAAACCTGCTTCGACATTTTTTGCGTGGCGGCGCATTTCCATCTCCACCTTCCTACTTCACTTGTGCACAGTCGGGAAGGCGCCTCCAAGCACATGTTGCGAGTAAGCAGTTGCGGACGGCTTTGTCTAATGAACTGTATTCTGCATTGGTGTCTGTACCCAGCAAGATTCTCATGTACTGGAGGAACTCATCTCGATTTGTTCCCATACGTGCTCGAAAACGTTCCTTGAGCGGAGTCTAGCCCTTAAAATTGATCCCGGCCATCTCTTGCGTTGACACAGCTGGTGTCGACAACTCGGCGCCGCCACTGTTTTCAATGCGCGAAGCCACGCCACAATAGCACGCCTCGACGCCGTTTTGCTGGGTCTCGAGCCGCCCAAAGCCCCCTCTCAGCACAGCTGTGGATCGTCGCTGTCTCAAGAACGGGAAAAGTCCACACGTACCCTTGCGTCACACTCTATCTGGACCTACTTGCCGCCGGGTACCTCAAGGTGCCTCGAAACTGTATGATGTAAGGCCGGGGCGAATCAGACGAGGATGTGTGCGAACCGCTGAGCATCCGCCGTGTGAAATCGGCGCCAGATCGTGCGCACGCCGCCGTGACTCTGCTCTCATACCGCATCGGTCACCCCTTGACAGGATGCCACTGCCGCAGCATTGATATCGTTATCCGTCGATCCCACTGGACAGCGTCCTGCCTGAGACTAGACCGGCACGGTCCTCGGTGGTGAGAGCAAGTCGTCTTCTAGTCTGTCTGCTTACCGCTCACGTCTGCTGACGATTTACAATGCGCTCTTCCTTCGCAGAGCTTGGTGCTGCGCCCAGATGGACATAAGAGGGATCGCCAGTATGCTAACGTTCGCGGGAGAAGAATCCATCAGCGTACCATCAGAAATGCTAGAATGCGGGGTCGGACGGTCTTTCGAGTGTCCCGTGGCCAACGCCACATGCGTCAATTCGTGAAGATCCGGAGAGCACAATGTCAACGAATAGCCTGCTCGAAGCAGCAAGAGCGCGCCGCGCTACAGCACAGTCATTTTGCGTGTGTAAAAACCTGAACATCGCAGTGCGCCATCCCAAGCTCGGTGGATAGAACGGCCCGGCTAGGACTCTATCTGGCCCCCGGCTTTGGCCCCAGCTCCTTCATCGTTTCCCAAAGGAGGTTCCTCGGTACCACGGAGGAAGTTCATCCACACCCACGACATCCCCCTACCTTCCATATCGTACCAGTAGTTGACGGCCACGGTAAAACCCTCCTGTTGTACATGATGCCACCATCCCGCCGGCAGGTACAAAGTTTCGCCCGCCTTCACAGTCACATGGATGGGATGTGCCTTAGACGGCAGCGCTCCGGGGGCGGTAGGGTCGGTAACCGAAGACCAGCGAACGAGCGGCACTGACGGCGGGGATGGGACAAGCTCAAGTGCGCTTGAGGAACTCGATCGAGCGTAGGTACCGTGAGGATATCGACGTTCTGTGCACCATCAGTACTCGACTAGGCCTCAGTATATGAGGACCTACGAACCTTTGAGGCACCAGCCTTCAGTAGGCGGTAGCAGGGTAAAGTGCTTAGCTCCACGTATGACGGTATAGATATTTTCGTAGGGATCTATTCAGGTACCGGTGAGAAGGACCGAGCCTTGGATCAGAAAACGAACGGCGGACCGCTGTGGATGCTTGTCACACTTCTCTCGTCACCAATCCAGAGGTTGACCGCATCCGGCGTCCTGTCTTGAGGCAGCACTTCTCTCAGGTTCTCCCGCAGCACGAGAATTGTTCCAAACACGTACCAAGAGCGTCGCTACACCATGATACGTCACTCGGGATGTATTCCCGTAGTGCCTCGAATTCGGAAGGGTCTTCCTCTCCGCTCATATCAAAGTAGCGAGACGAGAATAGGTTGCCGTTTTGGGATTGCAGATAATGCACTTCCCCACTCTGATTGTCAATTTCATGTCCCTCTGTATCTGTAGGTGGCGAAAACGGCTCAGTAATTCTTCGCGTGTTGAGGAGACACCAAAACTAAGAGCGGAGATGCAAATCGCACCTAACCTGAAGAGAGAGTATCAAGAAAGGAAGACACGGTCATTCTTTGTGTATGAGGCTCCGCGAAGAATAATTTTCCATCTGGGCCAGTCGTCACGGCATCTGCCCGACTACGAGCCGGAATCCCGTTCAATTGTTAGTGGACCTGGAAGGACAGTAGACCACAAACCCGTTAGGCGTGACTGCTACCGAAATTTTGTTGTTGCCCATTTTCTCGGAGATCCATTCTTTGCTCCAGGCACATTTGTCATCAACCTCGGGAACGGTAGACTCTATCGAACGTCAGGAAAGGGAATTTCGACAATCGTATGAGACACTCTTACCCTTAATGAGGACTGGTCTTGCGATGTGAACCAAGCGTGAGAACTCTAGGGGCGTAGGCCTGTGGTCCAACACGTCGTATTGAGTACCGTTCATTTCTTTCCAGTCGCGACCCTTCAGTCCTTGAGCAGGAGCCACGACACGCTCTCACGACATACCATGATACTCCTCCGAAAGCCATTTCAAGGTTTTACAACGGAAACTATCGGCAAGTTTTCCCTCAAGATCGATCATTCTGACGTGTCGAAGAGGATCTCGCTTGAGATGGCAGGGGTATGTGTCCAAGTTGTATGCTCGCGATTCAGATCGCCAAGTGCCCAGGTGACCGCCGCCAAGGTGACGCCCAAGATTATCCGCTACGGGTACTTCAGCGTCTGTACTTCCCCTCTGGGACGTCTTGCGGCGTCTTGCGCCGCTGCGCGTATCGCCTCCGGTCTCCGACGCGGGGGATGAAACGACCTCTTATTCTCTGCCTCCACCATGAGTAACCTCGAGAGTGCGTTTTCCTGTCTTTGGTACATACGCATTCTTCTCACCGTGCGTAGAGACTTTGTTTCAGCTCAAGGTGCGCCGTTGAGTATTCCGAACTCGAATGTGACGTCTTAACCGGATTACCCCCCGCAGTTCACCGCGAAGTCGTTGAACAGACAGGCGAAGAAGGCGCAGAAAGATGAGGGCACAGAGAAGGCGAAGCTGAAGAAGGTGCGCCATCCATCTTCACCCCGCAGGCGGACGTGCTCAGCGAAAGAGTGGCAATCCAGGCGCTGCAACAGGGGAACAACGATGGCGCGCGGATATACGCAGCGAACGCGATCCGGAAGAAGACCGAGTCCCTCAATCTGCTCAGACTGGCGAGCAGAGTGGATGCCGTCGCGAGCAGGGTGGAGACCGCTGTCACCATGCGCCAGGTTTCCGGCAACATGGCGTCCGTAGTGAAAGGCATGGACAAGGCGATGGAGAGCATGAACTTGGAGCGGGTGCGCAGTCTTCCTTGTGGACGTGACCGTTGTGCCAACCTGCATCTCTGCGTTATCCGCGCGCCAGATATCCATGGTCATGGAAAAGTTCGAGTCCCAATTCTCCGACTTGGACGTCCAGACCTCATACATGGAGGAGACCATGTCCAACACGACTGCGGTGTCCACGCCGCAGGACGAAGTTGATGCCTTAATGAAGCAAACCGCGGAAGAGGCCAACATTGAGCTCCAGCACGACCTCGCCTCAAGGGAGGCCCCCGTGGTCGAGGTGCCCAAGGAGAAGGTCGGTGAGGAAGACGACATGCTCGCGGCTCGGCTGCGAGCCTTGCGACCTGCAACGTAGCGGCATGCATTAGACTTTGCAGCTTGCTATTACAACTCATCTCCCTCGGACGGTCGTCGTTACTCTTGTCAACACCCCCCACACTGCAGTTTGAATACCTTGTTCTCATATTGTACGATCTCGATCTGTATCATTTTGTCGGAATGTTCCCGAGGCAACTTAGGCACCCCTTGCACATGGCATGCGGACGAAGACCGAATAGAGTGTGCATGAGGGGAACCGTTACGCATTACAACGCGTGAACAATACGGAAGGCACGTCTAAGGTAAGCAGGTTACGGGAAGAGGGAAACCATAAACGCGAGATATCCGGAATGACAAAAAGATTGGAAGGAGTAGTACACATGTGCAAATTCGTGAGGGATGCAGGAGGCGAAATAGTAACGTAGCTATGGAATACAAGCCGAAGCGATAGAGCATGACGTCGACGTACGGACGGTAGAGATCGTATCACGTAGAGATCGATAGCAGGTGCATGAAGGAATCGTGCTGGGGGAATGAAGGCTCAAGCAAACTGGAACAGATGGGCGCAAGGATGAGGGGATGCATAGAAATGACCAGAGACCAGGGTCATCAAGGGATCGTCGAGCATGAAAGGGGGATCGACGCGACTCGCGGCATAAAGGCAGCAAATAGGCTATACGTTAAACGCTACGAACACGAGCGGGGTTCGTGAAGGTCGTTAGGATGCAGGGGTCAAGCAACCCAGGAGATGAATGCCGTCGTGCTCAGGGGATGCACAAAGGGTGATCATTGAGAACACATGAACGAGACCGAGGGAACCAGGAAGTAGTCGAAGTCCGACCGTGCACAGCTCGAAGTTTATCGACCCTCCGAGTTCTGCACGACACGCAAGAACCTCTCCAGGAGCACGTGTTTCCGCCGCTGGTCCACGCCAGGCGAGTTGTCGAGCAACCGCTCCACGTGTACGAGCAGCCCATACGGTCCGTCCAGCGGGATCGCGTTCGCATCGAACCGGTGCACGTCTGTGAAGAGTAAGTCGATCGTAAGTAAGTCAACATGGGGCAATCGGGGACGAGAGCAACGACTGACAGTTTTTGAAAGTTCCATACGCCGCATCCCCCAGCGCCTCCTTGAACGCCTCCGCTACGTCCGAAGCTGCCCCCGCCGTCAACCGCCCCTCCTCGTCCGCACCCCTCCACCTCGAGCGTGCCCGTGCGGCTGACGACGTAGTCGCGCTCATACCAGTCCTCGGTCCGCCGACTCTCAGAACCGCCTCCTCGCGCACCCTCGAGGGCGCCCACGTCAATCCCAGACCGAGATCCAACGAGCGGCCCTTCCCTGCGAGACGGGCCTGCTTCGAATGCGACATCGCTTCCGACACCGTCAGCGGGGAGGGCGACGCAGCACGAGGGGCGCTGCGGGCCGCAGACCTGCGCTCGTTGTCCGCAGGAGAGCCGGGAATTGGGGGCACTGCGGGCTCGAACTTGAACGGCCCGTGCGAGGCGCGCCCGACGCGCTTCCCAGCGCTCCGTCCCCAGCTGCCGTCCCGGTTGTGCCCTGACGAGTCCCCAGACGCGGTCGACATGGGCGATGCGGGTACAGGGTCTCGACGGTGGCCGTGGCTGGACGTCGAAGCCGGCTGTGGAGGGTGGTGGCCTCCGTGACCTCGAGAGTGGGGGTGGGATTGGGAGGAGTGGGAGGCAGGTTGAGAATGCTGCCCGGCAGAGCCTGAACGGTCAGTGCTCCTGCGGGAAGGGGGGTTTGCGAAGTGGACGTCCGTCGCCGGCTTCTTGCCTTTGTCCAAGACCCCGCGGGTACTCGGGAGCGACGCGGGCGCGAAGCCGTGTTCCACGGGCTCTTCCCTGGGTCTCCTGGGAACAGCGCGCGCGCTGTGGCTCCGCTGCAGAGCAAGCTGTCGTTCCTGCTCCCCAATCCCCATGCTTTGCAGCGCCGTCTTGATGCTCATGACGCCACTGCTACCCGACGCGGGCCCTGCACCCGCAGACACTGGCCGCTCGAAGTCAAAGCTGCCGTGCTTGTTACGCTTTGTCCGGGAAGCCTCCGCGCCGGAGCGTGGGTGGCCACTATGGTGCTCCCTGCTTCCGCTGTGCTTGCTGTTCGCGCTGTGCGCACTCGACGACTTCTCCATGGGGACCGCAGCGACGGCAACGGCCGACGTCGACTGGCGCACGCGAGCGGTAGGAAGAGGCGAGCCGACACGGCGCGGGTGCGTGATGCGCTCCTTCTCTTTCTCCCTCTCCTTCTCGCGCTCCTTCTCCTTCCTGCTGTCCCGGCTGCGCTCGCCCGACCGGTCCCTAGCACCACCCCGCATGCGCTCCCTCTCCTTCCCCTTCTCTGCCGAGGTGTACGACCGGTTCGAGGACGTCCCCAGTCCGCAAAGCGGGGAACAGCGCCCTTCGACGGACCTGAGGTCCGCATCGGGGTCGTCCTCCGCCTTCATGTATTCGCCACGGCGCGCGCCCGGAGGGGAGTTCAGTACGTGCACGGGCACTCGCCGCGGCTGCGGCGAGACGAGGCCTGGAAGCGCGGAGCTCTTCCCGCCCTCGTTCGTCTTCAGGCACCCGGGGGTCGGGTCGTCAGGATGCACGGGAAGCCCCTTGCGGGTGCTCTTCTGCGAGCGCTGCGAGCCCGACTTGTCCCCAAAGGGCCGGTCGTCGCGCCCGTGCCAGAGCTGATCTGGGGGGTTTGCTGCGGCAGGGGACGGGGTGGTAGGGCGGGATCTGCCCTGCGAGGACTCGCCGAACGAAGCTTTGCGGGGGCTGGGGAGGAGGATGCCGAAGATATTGATACGCTTGCCTTTGCGCGAGGGGTTCGACTTGGTAGCCTCGATCGGGACGACCTGCGCAACCAGCTCAGCCGTTGCGGTAGGCGCCTGAGCGGTAACAGGCACCGCAATCGGCTCCGGGGCCTTCCTGGGACGAGGCTTGACCGTGGCGTTCGTTGCGGTAGTGATGTTAGACAAAGGGCGAGAGGGAGATCTCGTCATTGGACGCGAAGGGCCTGCGACGTTGCCGTCCTCGTCGTGATCGAGGCTGGAATGGCGCGCGTGTACGCGGAGAGACGCTGTGTGAACGGTGCTCGGCATAGGATCGACAGGGTAGGCGTCCAGCGAGCGTGAGCGACGTTTCCTCGAGCGAGAGCGGGAGCGGGAGCGATTGAGGAAGTTGACGATCTGCGTGGGCGTACGCGCGAGCAGCCATGTTGAAGGCGCATGGCAATGTCATGGCGATACGCGGTAAGGCTTAGCACGACTGTGAAGAGCGGGGAGTGAAGTGAATGGACGCACCCTAGCTCCAAGACCTCTGCCTTGCCGTTCTTCGGGTACGCCGTCCATACTGCGTACTTCCAGGTCTACAATGTGCGAGGCGACCTTGGCATAGCTTGGATATACGAGGTGGTCCTTCTCGGGATCTTCCGCCTGGACGGCAACGTGAACAAGCACGCGCGTCAGAGAGCCAGCCTGGTGAAGGACAGGATGGGCACAACGGACCTGGGTGGACAATACGGCGCGGATACGCTGCGACTTGCTGTTCGAACGGAGGAGGGAGTGCAGCTGGAGGGAGAAAAACGGGGCGCAACACGTGTTAGGCACGACGCTCGCTGGGAACGGGAGGATGTTCAGAACGCACATCCAAGGAGAGCCGCATGCGGGCAGCGTCAATCAAACCCAGACTTGCCCTCCGGTCGCTTTTCGCAGCGCGGTCCGACGGATGCTCACCGTCCGGGTTCGGGACGAGGTTGTTGAGAGATTCCGAGACGATGTGGGTTGTGGAAGATGAGGGGGCGAGAGACGGGTCGGTGATGGATGAGTCGGCGTCCGCCATGTTGTGGGTGAGTGTATGGGAGATGAGAGGGGAGACATTCAACACTGTAGGCCTGCCGCGTAGAGACCGGAGGAGAAAGGCGAAGACGATGGGCTTGCGGGCGTTGGGGGACGGAGGGTGTGCTGATGGCGGCGGACGGGCATCAGTGCGGGCGATCGTGTGAATTTCCATATTCATACGCAGCCACAAGGGGAGAAGCGCGCGTACGGGGCTCTCTCTCCCGTCCTCGTCGTCTTTTTGAACGCTGTGGGCACCCTCCGGACAGCGGCGCATGACAGTGGGTGGGCCTCAGGGGAAGCATGCACGCTGACGGCTTCAGTGCATATGCTCATCTCTTGCGATCGAAGGCTCATGACACTCTCGACGCTAGATTTAATTCCAGTGCTGACAGTAGTTGCAGCATTGCTCGGGGCCTGTAGCTGCGCTCGCGCTCAACGCACAGGGTAAGTTGCCCTCGGCACAGAAAGCAGCATAGGCGTGAGTTGGGCGATGGTATGTCCTGCGCCGCACCAACGGCCGACATCGGCGAGGCTTCCCCGTGGGGGTCTGAGCTCGAAGCACGCGGCTTCCAGCCCCGCAACAGCCAAGAATGGATATGTGTAGTATTATCGCCTATGCTACTTGCGGGACGCTTGGAGCTACTAGGGCAGGCTTGTACGTTGGGGATGCTAGTTGTCCGGGCTAAGAAGTCGGTCGATGAGTGTCAAGATCATACGTGTTCGGGAGGCCTAGCTCGCAAAATGTTGCAGGCGATAGAGTGCGGAAAGAATTGACATGGCTGTCTCTCCGTACGAAACATCGCTCAGAGCCCGTATCTGCCACGCCTATCGGAATATCGACGTGCTGGCATGACGCAGAATATTACGTTCGTGTCTGTTGTGTCTTTCGCGTCAATCATCAAGTCACGTCAAAGTAGGAAACTACCAGGAAACTTTGGTTTCGTCAACGGGTGATCGGTGTGCTCCTCCATTGAACCATGGTTGTTCTATGAGGAGAGCCGCTATCGATACATACTCTCAAGCTGGGGCAGCTTTCAGGACGAGGGGCGGAGAGGAACGCGGTCACGTGGGAAAGAGTGGTGAATTCTGACGCAATTGGCGGGACGGGGTTGGCCACTGCGCTCATGTCGAGCGCAAATTCAAGCATGGCCTTCCCAGCTGCAGCCGTTGTCCGCCCTGCCCGCCGTCTTCGTCATCGTCCCCCTCGCTCTCCAGCTCGTCCTGAACCTCTCGACCCTGCTGCACACCATCCGTAGCCCCACAAATCCTTCGCTGCCCGCTTACAATCCCTGGGAAAGCCTTGCACGATGAATGTAGGCAAAACCGTCTCCAGGTCTCTCAGGCTCCTCAGCAAGGCGCCCTCTCGCCTGTACGTCTCGCAATCTATACGGGCTGCCTCCCAATGTACGCCCGGTTCCTCAGGGTCTTCGCAAGAACGCCCCCACTTCCCTTGCGTTGATGCACATGCCGTGCGAGAGTCCCGAATCATCTCTTCGCGATCTACCCCTCCCAGCAATCCCGCCTCCTCTGGCCCCGAACCCCCATATGCGCGACCCAACCCTGCGTCCTACAACGTGTACCACCACACCTCACCCCTCCCGCTTGTCTATGCCGACACATTGCCATCCTTCGATATCGCTTATGAGACATGGGGAACGCTCTCCCCAAGGAAAGACAACGTCATCCTGCTTCACACCGGACTTTCCGCTTCTTCGCATGCTGCGTCTACCGAGCTCAACCCTGCAGACGGCTGGTGGGAGAAGTTCATCGGACCAGGGAAGGCCCTGGACACGAGCCAGTTTTTCATCATCTGCACTAACGTCCTCGGAGGCTGCTATGGCTCGACGGGTCCCTCTTCTCCTCACCCGGAGACAGGAGAGCCGTACGCGACCCGCTTCCCCATCTTGTCTATATTCGACATGGTCCGAGCGCAATTCTGCTTACTCGACCACCTGGGTATTGAGAGCCTCTATGCGAGCGTAGGGTCATCCATGGGCGCCATGCAGAGTTTGGCCGCAGGATGGTTATTCCCTGAGAGGGTTGGGAAGGTCGTGAGCATCAGTGGGACAGCGAGGAGTAGCCCAAGCGCTATTGCTATGCGATTTGCGCAACGAAGTGGTGAGTGCAGCCTTTGTGTTGCCATAGACTACCTCCCTGAGATACAATCGTTAGTCCTCATGGCGGATCCCAACTGGAAGGACGGCTTCTACTACGATAGCTTGCCCCCACATACAGGGATGAAGCTCGCTCGACGTACGTGACACGCGTACACGCGATTCTCACTCCCTCACACGCCGTCCTGCAGAAATTGCGACCATCACATACCGTTCAGGTCCCGAATGGGACATACGCTTCGGTCGCCAGTTTCGCAAACTCCCCGACTCCGAAGCGCAGCGACCAGACGCACCCCGCGCGCCCGCACTATGTCCCGACTTTCTCATCGAGACGTACCTCGACCACCAAGGGGAGGAGTTCTGCCTCAAATACGACGCGAACTCGCTGATCTACATCTCGAAGGCGATGGACCTCTTCGACCTCACGGCGCCCGCGCTCGCCGAGCTCCGCCTCGAGATCCCTGCCCCGCGTGCGGGGCCCCCTCCCCCGCCTCCTAGCTTAGCTGCGCACCCGACGTCACCCGCACACCAGCGGTACCACCATCTCCTGTCGCATTCGAGGAGCCATCCTCCGCCGCCGAACCCCCCGGTGCATCTCCCAGATCTGGCTGCGGGTCTGCGCCCGCTGGCGAACACCCCCGTGCTGGTGCTCGGGGTGCAGAGCGACATCTTGTTCCCGGTGGAGCAGCAGAGGGAGGTCGCGGACGCTCTGCGGATAGCGGGCAACCAGATGGTGAGCTACTACGAGCTCGGGGGTGTCTGGGGACACGATACGTTCTTGTGAGTGTGTTTTGCGGTGGTCTGTGAGGCCGCTCTGACTGAAATTCTTTGGCAGGTTGGACGTGCAGAACGTAGGCGGTGCTATTCGCGGGTTCTTGTCGTAGTGTAGTCATAGATTGCCTCTCTGTAGCATAATACATACGCAATAGAACACAGAGGGACCTTCGCATTCCGGCATGACCGTATGTGCCTCATGTTCTACCGCAGCTAGCTTGCGAGCCAGGCGCGCCAATCTCAGACGCGTCGCGCGCATGAACGCGACCTATGGGCGCTTGGCCACATTCACTTGGCCTCTGACCGTGACTCGGCTGTCGCTCCATCCTACCTGTTCTGGAGATAACCTTCTTCGACAACGTTGAGCTCTGCTAGGCGTAGACAACGATGCGGACGCCCAGGATATCCGCTGGCACAATTGTGCGTTCCCTACTCACCTGGCCAAACTCATCTGGTGGACCTGGACTTCACAGGTGCGGAAACTGCACAGGCCGCGATATGGTCCATTCTGCCTGCACACAGCTCAGGACGGACCGATGCCCGACGCGAACGGCCGTGAAGAGTACGTACGCGGTCCCCGTCCTTTTGCTGGCCAGTGGACAGAGACGCTGAGCGCAGCACCGTCCTCGCATCCGTAGGATCGTAGTGAAGAACCCCGCGAACGGCGAGCACGTAGCCACGTATGTCCCGACTTTCGTTACGCTTGTGCGGCGCGCTGCCATGAGAGTGGTCTTCTGAGCTGTTTTCTCTCGCGCCTGCGCCAGCGTCGTGTCCGCGAGCCAGGAAGACGTGGAGACCGCGGTGTACAACGCGCACGCGGTCTTCAAGGGCGGCGAATGGTCGCGGGCGCCCCCGCTCCTACGCGCGGCCGTGCTCTCGAACCTCGCGCGGCACCTGGAGGAGCGCGTGCCGGACCTGGCGAAGATGGAGACGGCGCAGACGGGACGAGCTATCCGGGAGATGAACGCGCAGGTGCGTCCATCCGTTCTCTTTCTCTTTCGCTCTCTCGCGTGCGCGAGAATCCTCTTGCTGAGTCCTTATTCTACGGGGCGGCGCGGAGTAGCTCGGGAGGCTGCCTGACTGGCTGTAAGTGTCGTTTGCGCGGTTCACACTTGTGGTTGCAGGAGCTTCTGAGCGTGTTTCCCCGCAGAGACTACTATGCCGCGCTCCTGCGCACACAGGGCTCCTTCGTCGCCCCAACGCACGGCCCCCTGCTGAACTATGTGCGGAGAGTTCCCCTGGGCGTAGTCGCGCAGATCACCGTGAGTTTTCTAGCATATCGCCTGCGCGACTGCCTAACTCGACAACAGCCGTTCAACCACCCGCTCCTCATAGCAATCAAGAAGATCGCACCTGCTCTTGCGGCGGGTAATTCGGTTGTTGTCAAGCCGAGTGAATTGGCACCTATAACGGTGCTCGAGTTCGCGGAGATGGCAATAGCCGCAGGAGGTGCGTCTGGTCTGTTGCTTCCAGAGGCCCAGCAGGGTCTACATCTCATACTGTAGTTCCACAGGGGGCCTTGCAAGTCCTTCCTGGCTACGGCAGGACAGTGGGCAAGATGCTGGTGTCTGATCCGACGGTGCGAAAGGTCGACATTACAGTGAGTTACCCCGACATTACACAGGCAAAAAGCATGCAACTGAAGGCGAGATCAGGCAGGCACAGATACGGGCAGAGCGATTGGGAAAATCGTCGGCTCCAACCTCGCCTCGTACACCGCAGAGCTGGGCGGGAAGGCCCCCATCGTCGTGTTCGACGACGCGGACGCGGAGTCTGCCGCGAACGGGGCTGCGTTCGCGTGCTTCGTCGCTTCGGGCCAGACGTGCGTCTCCGGGACGCGGCTCATCGTTCAGGACAAGATTTATGACGAGTTCATGGACCTCTTCATGAAGAAGGTCTCGAGCGTCACGGCCCGGATGGGCAACCGTACGGCCCTCCCCCTTCTTTCCAGACGTTTGGCGCATGCCGCTAATGACCATACCCTTATGCTCTAGCTATGAACCCGAAGTCCACGATGGGCACCGTCATCTCTCTCCGCCAGCTGGAGCGGATAGAGACCGTTGTACAGCGGGGCGTAGGGACCATTCTCACAGGCGGCAAGCGCATGACAGGCACGTCCGCACTGGACGGCTACGACTTCTCACAAGGGGCCTTCTTCCCCCCTACAGTGATCACCGACGTGCCTACCGAGGACGACCTCTGGCGTGAGGAGATCTTCGGACCGGTGGTCGTGGTGAAACGCTTTTCCGTACGTCCTTCACCGCTTCTGATACTCAGGCCAGTAACAGAGCTAACATGACCCTTCCCCGGCACCTTGCTCGTCACATCGCTTGACTTAGACCGATCGGGAAGGGATAGAGCTGGCTAATGCGTGCAAGTTCGGCCTGGGTGCGGGCATCTGGACGCAGAACCTGGCGAAGGCGCACCAGGCCGCCGCAGCGATCGAGGCTGGGCTCGTGTGGGTTAACACGCACCACCGCAATGACCCCAGCTCGCCTTGGTTCGTAACCGACCTGCCTGTTCTGTTGTGTCGAGAATGCGAGAAGCTGACCTGCAGATGCCGTTCCAGGGGCGGTATGAAGGAGAGTGGGATTGGCAGGGAGAATGGGGTCGAGGCGTTCGAAGCCTGTGCGTTCCGAGAAGGCACTGGATCGACAAGCTATGTCTTGCTAACATTGGCTGCATGTTATAGACACGCAGAGCAAGTCGACGATCATCAACATTGCCGACGCGGAGGATACTCGGGCCGTTCAGGATTGGTTCGCAGAGGATGATACTGAGAAGCGATACGGCTGAATTTCTGTATATGTCTTTGTTTCTCGAATTGCGTACACATCCTCGTTGTTGAGATGCTTGTAAACGAGGTCAGACACCGCTCCTCTTCGGCATTGTTTGTCGAGGGATCACCGTACGTGAAATCCGAGTGTTGTGAATATCTAGCGCAATGGCAAACATCTCGAGCAGAACTAATGGTAGTGTACATTCAACGACAACAGTTCGATACATCCTGGTGATGTTACAATGCGATGAGGATATCCATAAAACGTGCGCTACAGGCCTATGCCGCTGCCGTCGTCTTGACTGCTTCGTGCTGTTCTGGAGTCTGCAGGGCGTGAGCACTGCGTAAGTTGCCGAGACCAGGAAGACAACTCACCTCCGACACCTCAACAGGAGCCTCGTCCACGAAATCTGGGACCTTGTTGAGATCGCTCAAGTACGAAGGGCCCTCGTCCTCAGCCTCCAGCTCCAGTGCGTCCAGCTCTGTCGGACGGTCAGACACCAATAGCCACGAGAAGCAGACAGGCATCCGCACCAGCCTGCAAGTCCGCCTCGTCAATCTCGTCCGGCACCGCGTACGACCGGCCCAGCGTCTCCTGAATCTCGTTCGCCTGCTCCAGCAGGTCCTCCATGTCATAGTGCACACTCTGCCCCGCGCGCGCCGTCAGTCGTCAGTCATGCGCCAGGAGCGACCGCCGCGAGGGAAGGAGAGAGGGAGGGAGGGCGGGCGGGACGGGACGCACCTCGATCTTGTCGATGTCGATCTTGCCGTACTGCTTCTTGAGCTCCTTGTTCGCCTGCTTCATCGCGTCGACCGTCGCCATCGTGTTCCGCAGGTTCTCGGTCGCGAGCGCGGCGGACTCCATGTTGAACGTCTGCTGCGTCAGCTGCGCGAGCTGCGACTCGTACATCCGCTTCTGCTTCAGCGTGCGCAGCGCGCGCTCTTGGATCGCGTTCTGTCGGCGGCGGCGAGACGTGTTCGTATCCGGCCATCGTAAGTGTGAGCATGAGAGGCGAGAGAGGGGGAACAGGCCGCAGAGGGTCGGGGGACGGGGGAGACGCACCTTGCCGGGCCCGCTCCGCAGCCTGTTCATCTGCTCTTTGTACCGCGCGAGCTCGCCGTCCAGCTTCTTGATCTTGACCTCTATCGAGGCCATCCTGGTGTCTGTCTGCGCGCCCGCGCCCGCACATCAGTTTGCTGTTCGCTCGACGCCCCCAGATGTGGCTCAGAATGGGGGGGGGGCCTACGGACCGAGGAGATCGCATCCTGGAGGTTCGGGCGGGGCTTCTTGCTCGCGGAACTGCCAAATATGCGGTTCATGGTATCAAGAGAATCTGGGGCGATAGACGGGTACGTGGAGAGCAGCAGAGGGCAGGACGCAGCGGTAGTAGCAGTATTATGTACCAAAGGTGTGAGAAGCGCCCATGCAATGGAGTGGCGCGCGTGCTGAACTCTCCCAAATCAGGCATGCTCAGGATCCGCCGACGGTCACCAGTAGTATCCAGTCTTGTATTACAACCGCCCACTAACCTGCTGCTCAGGTTGTGTATTCCGTGTACGTATATTGTACAATACAATTGATTACAGCTCCGTCTACGCACTCAGGTAATGCAAGCTTGTGAAAGCTTGTCCATACAGTGGAAACACTAGCACGGCTTGTAATCGACGTTGTAAGAGCCTGTAATATTGTATACACGCAGCCAGGCCAGTATAACACTCTTGTAATAGAAGCGTACCTATGTAATAGCAGCTTGTTAAAGCTTGTCTAAGCGGCGGACGTGCCTTTGTAATAGAAGCTTGTTGAAGCTTGTCTAAGCGGCGGAATCCATAACAGGGCTTGTAGTCGACTTTGTCAAAGCCAGTGTATATTGTAGATATTCTATTACGCTAGTATAGGACTCATACAATGATATACAGTTCCGTGTGTGCAGTCAGGTAATCATCAGTAAACCGTGCATTAGCTTAATGGCTTAGCGCCTTAAGCCACTTAGCTCTCCCACGCATATCTTCGAGCTGCTCACCCTCAACTCCGTACAGCGTGCCAAATAATGGAGTGTAGCAGAAAGAGAGACCAAGAGAGGTCAATTGGAGCCTGTACAGACATTATGACAGAGGCCGGCGTGCACGATGATGATGCAGAACGTTTTTGCACTCGCCCATCTTAATCGTCTTAATCCGTCTTAATCCGTCTTAATCGAGCATCTTAACTCTTACGACTTACTGACGCTTAATGCCGTCTTAGGCGTCTTAATGCCCTTAAACACGTGTTTAAGACGTATTAAGTGATTCCCATGTTTACTGATGATGCAAGCTTGTCAAAACTTGTCCAAAGTGCGAAAACGGTCGCGGATTTCGGATCCGACTTTGTAAAACCCTGTAGATGTTGTGTATATGCCATCATGCTGGTATAGGACTATTGTAATAAATTGACAGGGCGACCCCGGGCTTTGTGATACCTTGTGTATGGCTTCGGATCGCCCGGAGCTTGTAATGGCTATTGTATAATCTCGGACGAGCCTTGGAATCGACATTGTCAAAGTCTGTAAACACCCCATTGGCTTGTATTTCCCAGTTGTATTGGATTGTACCAAGTTTCTTACGACCTCACGCTTGTAATCAGCCCTGTAAACTATTGTATATCTGCAGAACAGGCCCAAATTTGTGATACACTGTTGTTCTACACACACCTCATGCCCCTGGACTGTAGTAATTGATTGTGATTATTGCATGTCCTGTGAAAACTCGTATTTGCCTCTGCTAGAACCTGAAACTGTGATAGCCTGTAATCCACGTTAGGGCTGTGAAAACCTGTGTTAAACTTTGCATGACATACGGCTTTGTCTTGCGATTGTAAGAAGTTGTATATATGTTTGTAAGGTGGGAGATGTTATTGTAATTTAGCTTATAGCTGTATCCGGAATTAGAGTGATCAACAGACCGCCAAACCATGGCATATGGTCGAAGCTGCCTGAGTACAATCACTGTAATGGATTATAGTCCGGTGCTACCGTCCATGAGAGCCTTCGGACCACCTTTGGAAGCAAGAGCGCCCACGACGATCCTTATCGGGATGGCTTCTATACTGAACGCCTGTCACTTCATGTTAGTCTTGTATTGACCACATAGAAAGTCGATTAGTCGATTTGAATCCTGGAGCTTACAAGGCTTTAATTCGTTGTAAGTCAGACTTAGTAGTCACAACACAGCCACAAGCGCTCATGACCTGGGACATCGCGCAAGTCTCGACAACGCCCCGCTCTGATCCTTGCAGAGTCCTATGGCCACATTTTCATTAGGAGAGACTTCCTATGCTGTTAGCCTCTCTAAGCAGATAAAATCAAGTACGAGAGGCAGAGCCTAGCTCTCGACTGATGAGGGTGTCGTGCAGATGTTTCTCGACACCAGCATACATAAGTGCAACCTTAAGGTATTGCGGGTTAACATCTTGGCAAAGCTCTCCACACGTTTGAGACACAGCGGAATCATTAATATTATCGATAATAGTATTTGAAAGCCAATGGAAGCATGTATACCAAAACGATCGACTAGGGTGGGTTGGATACAAGACACACTGGGGATTTGAACGAGAAGCGGAATGTGAGGACAGTGGTATGTAGTATGTAAATGTACGGTAAGGAGAGTCGGATGCGTACTGCATGAATAGATGAATAGACAGAGGGGCAGGTAAGTGAGTGGATGAGGATGCGATAGGTGTTGAACAGGCGCTGGTTTACACAGCTTGCCTAATACAGCCGTCACAAGATATGGAACGGCACAGCCGGTTACTGCAATAACCGAGGCTGTACTACTCATGTGGTACACACACAGCTTCGCTGTGTACGCACTGCTTCTCTGTGCGACTGTGCATCCTGGGAAGGTACTGTATAGTACTACGTAGCCACAGATGCACAGCAGGTTATATAGGGGACCTCTGTACCCCCAATCTACAGTTCAGTTCACTCGAACGTCTCCTCTCATCGCTCTTACAAGCCTCTTACAATCAACCAACCCTTCTAGGTGAGTTGCAGGCTATCCGCTGTCGTGCCACCCGTGGGAGAGGCCTTCGCCCCCGGGTTC